>NC_081410.1:421086510-421281510 GCF_030272615.1 Cryptomeria japonica | reverse complement strand
GTTCAATTTGCAAAATCAATTTTACAAAATTAAGTGGTTAATTGTTCAAACCCTAATTTTCAAAAATTATCTTGAACTTGTGCAAATATTGAATTTCCATTCAATTTTCAGATTTGTGACTGTTTTCAGATTTGTCTTCATTTCTACAATTAAATTTTTTAATTTCCCTCTTCTTTTCAAAATTCAAATTTCAAAAATTAAGTGGTTAGGTCATAAAACTCTAATTTTCAAAATTAATTGGATTTTGTACAAATTTCAATCAAATTCATTCAAATTCAGATTTCTAAACATTTTCCAAGGTGTCCTTCCCCTTTAGGTTTGACCCTTTTCCAATTTACAGTCCAAATTCTCTTTTTTCTTCAAAACCCTAATAAGGCCCTATTTTCACATTTTAACCTTAATTTCGCCTATCTAGAAATCATAAAATCTGCCATTTTTTAAGGATTAGCTTTAAAATCATCGTAATATTCATCCCTAAAATTTTTGAAAAAAGTTGGTCAAACTGTGTGCATTTTTGCCACGGTCCTCAGCTTTTTTCCCGAAATTTCGAGAGACTGTATTTAATAGCCTAAATCCAAAAGATTGGTTGCTTTTGTTGATTTTTGATACCTCTAAAATAAAAAAATATTTCCAAAATTCAACATTTCAAATTTTAAGAAAATTTTTAAAACTAAGAGGTTAATTATAATATGCCCCGATTTTAAAATTTTGTTTAAAAAAAAATAAATTAAGTGGTATCCCCTTGGCCCTAATTTTAACATTCCAATTTCCTTTGATTTATTACTTTGGGAATTGTCATTATCTTCCTCCAACAAAGTTCAAATTGTTTAATCATTATTTTCTTAAATTTTGCATTACTCAATTTTGTAAGCTTTGTTCAAAATTCAAAATTTCAATTTTCCCTCTAGTGCATGAGTTTTACCACTATTAGTCCTACCTACACTATCCCCGTTAGACGAAGCATTAGAATTAAGGCTTCCCAAGGTTTAATTATCGAGGAGATGGAGCATAATTTGGGTGACTTCTTTAATGAGGATAATGCTAATTCTTCCCATCCTAATCATGAGCCCATTTATCCCATTGATGAATCCCATGATGAAGAAGAAGCTTTGACTAGAGTTTCCAAAGATCAACTTTCAAAATTGGACAATCAATTTGATTACTTTCAACAATGGATGTCCCAAGAGTATCCTAATAGTGAAGCTCTTCCATTAATTGAAGGCCTTAAATGCATGATTCAAAGTGATAAGAATGGAATTGATATATTGTGTGCTATTGCTCATATTGTTGATTCTAATGTCATGCCTATCAAGAGTTTTGTCAAGAACTTAGGTTATTCACAACCTTCAAATCAAATCAATTCTTCTATTCCTTTGACCACTTCAATGGCTAGTATTCATACTTTCACTTCAAACATCATGGCTACATCAACTCAAAATGTCACTCCTACAACCATTGGTCATGGAGGCAATCCTTCTTCTACATTTAATCCTCCATATTTACCTATGTCTTCCATAAGTATTCCTTTTATCCCTCAACCAATCAATGTGACACAAGGGGGCAATTCATTCAATAATTTTGTTCCTCCTTTAAGTGTCTTGTTTCTTACGCAATCATCACCTATGCCTACTCATCATAATGTCGCACCACCTTATTCTCAATCCATGCCTTCCTTCAATAACATCACACCACCTTCCCAATCAACTATGTCTAACATCAATTCTTCTACCAAAGCCACAATCAACAATCTTTCTCAAACTGCGTCTTCCTTACAAAACAAATTGCTTCTATGAGTCAATCCAAGTTTAGTGTGTCTACCTTTGATGTTGCAAGCCCACTTTCTCTTGATATTGTTAAAGCCATCCAACCTAAGCAAGTTGAGGTCCCTCAATTGGAACTCTATAATGGAAAGGGTGATCCTCTCACACATGTTGAAACATTTCAAACCTTGTGTACTGATTTTGTTTATGATCAAAGATTGCTTGCAAAACTGTTTACAAGAACATTAAGAGATAAGGCTTTACAATGGTATCTTTGCCTTCTTTTTCCATCACTTCTTTTCAACAACTAGAAAATGCTTTCATCCAACAATTTCAAAATAACATTGGTCCTAAAATCACTTTGACCAATTTAATGCATTGTAAACAAGGTGTTTAAGAAAAAGTGACTGATTTTATTGGTAGATATAAGCATTTGTGTGCTCAAATTTCTTTTCATGTACCTGATAGTGATATTCAAAGAATTTTCATTTTTGATTTGCAAAAAGATATTAGGGAAAAGATTCTTTTGTCTGAGTTTACTTCCTTTCCACAGTTGTGCGCAACACTCCACAATTATCAACTGGCTGTGAGTCAAATGGAGCAATCCATTCCTATGGATCCGAGTGATAAAGGGGAGAATGTTCAACAACCATTTGCGAAGTTCAAACCAACAAAAGGCTTCATCAAGTTCAACGATACAATCAACAACAAAAATGTGAATGCTACGACAGGTGTGCCTTCCATTTCTAAATTTTTCAAAAGAGAAAGACAAGTTACTCCTTTGAATGAATCTTTACATAGTATTATGTCTCAATTGTTGCAAAGAAATGTCATCAAACTTCCTCCTATAAAACAAGTTGATCCTTCTAAACTTGCATCTTGTTATTTTGATAACAATTCCTTTTGTCAATTTCATCGTTAACCTGGTCATGATACTGAGAAATGTTTCACATTGAAAAGTAAGATTCAAGATTTGATTGATAACAATACTATATCTGTGGTAGGTGTGAATGATAAGGGAAATAAATCAGTAGCTCCTCCTAATCAAAATATTAAAAAATTTATCGATCCTTTGCCTTCTCATACCTCTAACATGATTGAGACTGAGTATACTTCTTTCTCCTCTTAGGAACTCACTTCTATGGCTCCGAACTTGGTAAATATGGTAGAAAAACAAGATACGCCTAAGCATTCTTGTATTACATTTGACCTTAGTAAGACCATTAGAGCACTCAATGGCCTTTTATACAAAGTTGTGAAGGTTAAGGATATACCTTTCCATTGCACTCTTGTTGATCCCTCTTGCATGGTTAACATCATCACTGAGGAGTATCTTTTCATTTTATGATTGCATAAACCAATATACGATGCCTCTAATGTAGTTGTGAAGTTATTTGATGGATTCTCTTGTCCTACCATTAGATCTATCACCCTTCCTATTGAAGTTCATACTAAATCTAGGGATGTTGACTTTGTTATCATACCCTCTTCTGAGCAATTCCATGTGAAGTTGGGTTATCCCTGGCTATCTTCCATGAAGGCTATTACTTCTCCAATCCATAAGTGTTTGAAATTTACTCACAATGGAAAAATCATAACTATGAACCATAGCTTATTTAGACCGTCTAAAAGAAGCCCTGACGTTCCTATTGATTTCTTTTGGCCTAAGCAATTTCAATCTCTTCCATCAAGGAGCGATGCTCTTTTTCAATCTTATCAAAATTGGAAGAAAGATATGACCTTATCCTTAAGTCAACCTAGATACCCAACACTTCACATTACTATCATACTTGAAGATGAAGCTCTTCTCCTCATGGATAGAACTAATCTCCCTCCCAAGGAAGATCTTCAATCTATTCCTATGGATGTGATTATGCCTTCTACTAAGAAGAACAACAATATTCCTCCTAAGGTTAGACCTGTACCTCCTCCTCATGATGGAGTTGGTCTTCTTCCTACACCTAACATTCCTCCTTTATATGGTGCAGTTCCATCTCCTTCCTCTTATAGAGAGAAGAGGTTTGCTTCCCTTCTTTTCCAACCTAAAAGACCTCAACCTAAACCGTCAACTATCAAAGAGAAAAACATTCCTACTTTTTCAAATGTTCCTCCTCCTTCTCAACCTTCTACTAAGACTCAATGAAATCATTGTGCGAGAGAACGCCGACAAAGACACCATGCATGAGCTCATGAAATTGTCCCTCAAACTATTCTATCTCCTAAAACTCCAATAGTTGATATGATTCCCTTTTCTCCTAAGCAAGATATTGAACCTACATCTCCAAATTATAAGTTGCAGAAAACATGTGATGGTTTTACTCCTATTCATGTATGTGCCCCTCTTTCTATAAATCGTGATGGATAAATGAGTGAAAATTTTATTCATGATGGCAATACAACTCCTAATGCTTCTGATAGTGACTATGGATATGTTGATGTGGACAAGCATTTATCAACTGAATTTTCACAAACCCTAATTCTAGCTCCTAGAATTGAACAAAGTGAATTACCACATGAGCATAGTCCTTGTTTGGATCTTGTGATAGCTCCATCTGTTGTGCTCAATATCGCTCCTCTGGCATGTTACCCATCTTCCCGAAATAGTGATCAGCAAGATTGAGAGGTGGATGTTGTGCTAGATTAGTAACATTAGCATTGTAGATCTCTTCTCCCTCCCCTTTCTTTCTCTTTTGTGACAATTCTTCTATGTGTATCCCTGTTCTTCTATTGTTCCCTTAATGTCTATTCGGGTATGATGCAAAGATTGAGATATTTTCTTGGTCTCTTTCATGTTGACTCAAAAAAGACACTTGTCTTCCCTCTTCTTCCAAGGTAGAGTTCTTTCCTTTGGGAAAGATGATTATTAAATGCATATACATATATGATATACATGAGTTATAATACAATATACTGACCCTGAGTAAAGCAAAATTGCCTCATGATTTGTGTTCATTATCCTTGGGTTTATTGCTCACATGGGGGCTAAGTCCTTGCGATAACGTGGTCCCTCTCTTCTCTCTCTCTTGGGTGTATCCTACCTTAAAGCAATCGCTCCTGATAAGGCGTGCATGATCGCTTTAACATGGGGGCATACACTTCACTCATATTTTCCTTCTTGATACTTAGAATTATTTAGTGAACTTGTCTTTGCTTCATAATTTTGGTATCTTTTTCATGACTCATAGTGAGGGGAACCTTGCTACTCGCAGTCATGGTTTTCGCTTCTTGATCTTCCCTTTTACTTTATCAATCGAAGTCATAAGATCCTAAGTCCATGGGGGGCTTGGTGCATCTTGCCTCCTTGACATGATAGAAGTATTTTAATCTTGTTTCCTTGTAATTTACCGATAGTATTGGCATACGATAATACTCCCGCTAAAGTGGGTGCTAAATGTAGCATCATAAAATTGTGACCCTTGTAATTTTTGACCACATTACGGTCCTCACACATGCAAATCAAATCCCTAAGCCTAATCGGAGACTAGAGACTTACTCAACACCTGAAAACTGCATCTTTCTTGCCCTCTGCACTACCCAAACTACATCCTGTCTTGGAAAAAAGGGCAGGACATGGGCGTGGTGCCCTAGTCCATGCCCTATTTCAGGGTAGGACCCTTTCCAATTGTGGTTTGGTGGTTATGCATTGAGCGGTAAAACTCCTCCGGTGTCAGCCTGTGAAGGAAAATTAGTTCAATAACCCTATTTGACGAGTATATAAGTTGCATTCACTTTCCCATTTTGCATATATAGAGGATAGATGAGAAGCAAAGAGGTTTCATAAGCATCTGTAAGTTCATGAGTGTAAAGCGGAAAATCGCAATCGAACCCTAATTGTTCTCCCCTCTTCCAACTCCGAGGAGAGAGAAGGGAGAGTCACTAGGGTTGATGGTTTTCACTTAGGGGAGAGACTTTACATTCAAAAGAGGGGTTGAAACCCACAAGATCCAATCCCACACAATGCAAGATTGGATGCTAAATGTGTTTCAAGGGTTAAGAAAGCAAGGCTACCCTCTTTTGTAAAGAATGTTGATAGAAGAATTAAGCTAGGAATGCATAGAAAGTGACAAAGATTCGCTTATAAACTGAGATAGGGATATAGGATGAAGCTGCGGACCTAGAATTAGTAGTAAAATGTCGATACGGTGCTGTCCTGCAAATTCGAGCAAAAGTTGACGGGACGATGGCGCCCGGCATGCACACGGTCCTCCGAAAAATCCACGAAACGAAGGGGGATCTGTTCGTCTCTGCACAAGGATTCCAGATCTTCAATTTCAGCCGCGTACCTGCAACCTACACACAGAAAAGCGAAGATGATTGGGGGGTTAGGGATTAGGGGTTTGCCTTTAGGTCAAACCCCGGTTTTGGAATTAACCAAGAAATGAGAAATGCTGTAAATGTAATGTAAAACAAGTACTAATACCTTGTTGTAAGGATGTTTGTATCCTTATGTGCGAAGGTATAGATGTTGTTGTTTGTTGTATTGTTGTATGTTGTATGTAGCATGTAGGATGTGATCTCCTCTTCAATGGTTGAATCCTTGTCTTGAATGCAACACTTAGCCTTGAATGGAGACTTATAATGATCAATTGCTTGAAAGAATGCTTGAATGCTTGAATGCTTGAATGCTTGAGTATAGTTTCCACGCTTTTTCCCTCATATCGAATGAAAGAGGAAAATGTAGTTTATATACTTGTCAATTAGGGCTGATAGACTGATTTTCCCAACCTTAGGCCGACCAGGAAAGATAATTTTCCAATTTGCAAACATAAAGACCCGAAGTCCAAAAGAGACCGGGCCCAAAATAGGACCCAGGGACCAGGGCGCTGGGCGCCATGGTCCTGGGGGACCAGGGCACTGGGCGCCCTGGTCCTGAAGGACCAGGGCGCTGGGTGCTCTGGTCCCACCTCTCGGGACAGCAGGGTGCAAAGGAGGTTCAGGCCAGGGTGCAAGAAAATGCAGTTTTCAATGTCATAATCAGGTTTTGGGGTCTCCATTCAGGTTGCGTGTTGCATCGCAATCGTGAAGACCGAAATGCAGTCAAAATTGCAAGTGTCGCAATTTTAGGACGCTACATTTAGCCCCCACTTTAGCGGGAGTTTAGGCATATGCTCATACTTCCGGTAAAGTACAAGGAAACAACATTGAAAGACTTTCACCACATCAAGGAGGCAAGATACACCAAGCCCCCGGTGGACTAAGGATCTTACGACTTCGATTGACAAAGTAAAAGGGAAGATCACGAGGGAGAACCATGACTGTCAGTAGTAAGGTTCCCTCACTATGAGTCATGCAAGAAAGATATCAAAAATTTTCAAGGCAAAGCTAAATTTGTCAAGAAATTTTCAAGTATCTTGAAAAGATATGAACGGGATGTATGCCCCCCTACGTTAAAGCGATCGCACACGCCTCACCGGGGGTGATTGCTTTAAGGTAGTGATACATATGAGAAAGGAGCACATTATCACAAGGATTTAGCCCCCAAGTGTGAGATAAGCCCAAGGATAATAGACACAAAACACAAAGCACGAGGTGACTTCCCTTTCCTCGGGGTCAGTATGCTGTATGATAATTCATGTATATCATATGTATGTATGCATAATTGTTCTTCATTCCCCAATCAAGGAAGGTCACCTAGAAGAAGGGAACACATGTGTCTTTTGAGTCAACATGAGAGAGATCAAGAGATCTCAATACTTTGCATCGTCCTCAAGTAGACAACACTAAGGACAACAAATAGAAGAATGAGAATAACATATAGAAGAAGTAACAAAAGAGAGGAGGAGAGAATCTGCTATGCTAATGAAACTAGTCTAGCACATCATCTACCCCCCGATCTTGCTGATCAATGTTTCGCGAAGGCAGGGAACACGCTAGAGGAGGAACATCCAACACAGCAGATGGAGCTATCACAAGATCCAAACAAGGGCTATGTTCATATCCCAAGCCGCGGTGTTCTTGTCTAGGAGCTAGGATAAGTGCTTTAGAAAATTCGTTAGATAAATGGTTATCAATATCAACAAGTTCATATTCACTATCAGAATGAACAGGAGAAGTAGCATTTTCATCATGAATAACATTTTCATCTATATCATCATCAAGATTTATAAAAATAGGATCTTTAACTTGCACAGGATCAAGACCATCATGCATCTTATGTTTAGGAGATTTCGGCTCAATCGTCGGCTGAGGAGAAAATGGAATAATGCTTGTTGAAGGTGTTTTTGGGGATCGCAAAGTTTGAGCTCTAAGACGACGCTTTCGCCAGCGTTCACGCGCAGAACGATTTCGTCTAGTCTTAGTAGGAAGTTGCGAAGATTGAGGAAGAGGAATGTTCTCATCCTTATCACTTGGGTGTTTAGGTTGTGGTCTCTTAGGTTGAACAATAGGAGAAGAGGAAGGTCTCTTCTCTCCATAAGAGGAAGGAGGAGGAACTGCTCCATATAAGGGAGGAATATTTGGTTTAGGAAGGAGACCAAGTCCATCATGACGAGGAGGTATAGGTCTACTTTTAGGAAGTTTATTAGATATAGGCATAGTCACATCCATAGGGATGGGTTGGGAATCTTCTTGAGGAAAGACATTAGTTTTATCTTTCAAAGGAAGAACTTCCTTCTCAAGAATGATAGGAATGTCAAGTTTGGGTGTTCTAGGTTCACTTAGAGATAGGATCATATCTTTTTTCCACTTTTGATAAGATTTGAAAAGATGATCACTTCGCGGAGGAAGGGGTTGGAATTGTTTAGGCCAAAAATAATCAAGAGGAACGCTAGAAGTTCTTTCGGCTGGTTTAAAGAGACTATGATTGATAGTAACAACTTCACCATTATGGGGAAATTTCAAACACTTGTGAATAGGAGAAGCAATAGCTTTCATGGAAGATAGCCAAGGATAGCCAAGCTTCACATGAAATTGTTCGGAAGATGGAATAATAGCAAAGTCCACATCAAGGGATTTGTTACGGACCTCAATAGGTAATGTAATAGAACCAATTGCAGGAGAAGAAAATGCATCAAATAGTTTCACAACCACATTTGTTTTGTCATAGATAACTTGATTCAATTGCAAAGTAAAAAGGAATTCTTCAGTAATGACATTAACCATGCAAGAAGGATCAATAAGCACTCCACGGCAAGGTGTATTTTTGACTTTTGCAACTATATATAAAGGACCATCAGGTGCCCTGATAGTTTCACTGGAATCAAATGTGATGGAAGGTTCTTTAGGGATTTTCTGCTGCTCTACAAAATTAATCACATTCGGAGTCATAGACACGAGATCATCAGGTGAGACAGAGGAATTAGTAGTATCAATCGCATTAGAGGTATGAGAAGGTAATGGATCAGTGAAAATCTGAAGATTTTGGTTAGGAGGAGCTACAGATGTATTGCCTTTATCATTCACTCCAGAAACAGAGATAGTATTATTATCAATCAAATCTTGAATCTTCCCCTTTAAAGCAAAACATTTTTCAGTATCATGCCCAAGTTGACGATGAAATTGACAAAAAGATTTGTTATCAAAATAAGGTGAAGTAATCTTTGCAGGATCAATTTGCCTTATAGGAGGAAGAGTAAGCACATTTTGTTCCAATAACTTATTCATAATACTATGCAATGTTTCATTCAAAGGAGTAAACTTTCTTTCTTTCTTAAAAAACTTAGAAATAGGAGACACACCTGATGTGGCATTCACATTGTTGTTGATGATGTTTTCATTGGATTTAATGGACTCTCTGTTCGGTTTAAACTTCCCAAATGGTTGTTGACTGCTATCACCCTTATCACTCGGAGCCATAGGATGTGATTGTTCCATTTGACTCAGAGTCAGTTGATAATTGTGAAGAGTTGCGCACAACTGTTGGAAAGAAATAAACTCAGAAAATAGGAGTTTGTCTTGAATATCTTTTTGTAAATTAGAAATAAAGATTCTTTGAATATCATTGTCAGGCACTGGAAAAGAAATTTGAGCATACAAATGCTTATATCTACCAATGAAATCAGTCACTTTTTCTTTAACACCTTGTTTACAATGCATTAAATCAATCAAAGTAACTTTAGGACTTATATTGTTTTGAAATTGTTGAATGAAAGAATTTGCAAGTTGTTCGAAAGAAGTAATAGAATAGGAAGGCAACGAGCAATACCATTGTAGGGCTTTGTCTCTTAATGTTCTAGTAAACAGTTTTGCAAGCAACCTTTGGTCATAAGCAAAATCAGTACATATTGTTTGAAAGGTCTTAACATGTGTTAGAGGATCACCCTTACCATTATAAAGCTCCAAATGTGGAATTTCAACATGTTTAGGGGGAATAGCTCGAACAATGTCAAGAGAAAGTGGACTCGCAACATCAAATGTGGGCACACTAAACTTAGATTGATTCATAGAGGCAATTTGTTGCTGTAAAGAAGAGACAGTTTGTGCAAGATTGTTAATGGTCGCTTTAGTCGAAGAGTTCATATTAGACATGTTAGATTGTGATGGAGGTGTTATGTTATTGAAAGAAGGTAGAGAGTAAGGTGGTGGGACACTATGATAGTTAGTCATAGGAGATGATTGGACAGGAGGAACACTACAAGGAGGAATGGAAAACGAATTGCCCCCTTGTGTCATGTTCATTTGTGGTGATATAATAGGAACACTCATTGAAGGAATGAATGAAGAAGTTGGATTGAATGAAGGAAGAGGGTTAATTGAAGAAGAGGGATTGCCCCCATGACTAGTGATCATAGGAGGAATGTCTTGTGTTGAAGTAGTCATTATGTTTGATGTAAAAGTAGGTATACTAGCAATAGGAGTCGTCAAAGGAATAGAATGATTGTCTTGAGTAGGAGGTTGTGTATAACCTAAGGTTTTGACACAACTTTTCATAGGCATCACATTTGAATCCACAATGTGTGCAATACCACGCAAAATATCAATTCCATTCTTATCACTTTGAAGCATACATTTTAGACTCTCAATTAAAGGAAGAGCTTGACTATCAGGGTATTCTTGAGACATCCATTGTCAAAAATCGTCAAATTGGTTATCCAATTTTGAAAGTTGTTCTACAGAAACCTCATGGAGAGCTTCTTCATCATTAAGAGGATTAGAGGAATTACCCATGTCCTCGTTAAAAAGACCGTTCAAATTAGGTTCCATCTCCTCAGTAATTAAACCTTGGAAAGACTTAATTCTCAGGCTTCGTCTAACGGGAATAGTGTAAGTAGGGCTTATTGTTGTAAAACTCATGCACTAAAGAAAGAGAGAAGATTTTGAATTTTTAGAGGTAGCAAATTTCAGTAAAACCAGCCAATCTTCTAGATTTAAGCTGTTAAATGCAATCAGGACAATCTCCCGAAATTTCGGAAAAAATGTCCGGGACCATGGCGCTCGGGGTGCACACGGTCCTCGCAACTTTTTTCAGAATTTGCAGGGATGAAAGTTATGATGATTTTACAGCTAACCTGAAAAAATTGAGTGATTTTACGATCTGTAGATAGGCCAAATTAAAGTTGCAATCTCAAAATTGAACCCTACCAAGATTGTCGGAAAATGCAAAATTTGAATTTTGAAAAATAGAGGGAAACTGAAATTTTGAATTTTATGATTTTAGAGGGAATACAAAAGCGATGCAAGTTTTGGATTTTAAAAATTGACTTAATTTCACGCAAAATTCGATTTTGAAAGCGGAAATCAAAGTTGTTGTAATTAAGCACTTAATTTCAAAAGTCACAAATTGCAAAAATTTGGATAAATCACTGAAATTTCGAATGAATGCTAACACACTTTTCAGATTTAGGACAGTAAGAAACACAATTTTGACACAAATTTCAGTTTCGACAATTTTTGAATGATTAGAAGCCTCAATCCAAGCAATCACAAGACCAACTTTGACTGTAATTTTGAAGGTGTTAAAATTGATAAAATCAGCCAAAATTCTGGATTTTAGCAGAAAAATACAGTAAGATCTCGCTCCCGAAATTTCGGAAAAAATGTCGGGGATGATGGCGCTCGGGGTGCACACGGTCCTTGCAACTTTTTTCCAAATTTTCAGGGATGAAAGAAATTGTGATTTTATTGTGGAATCCAAAGTTACAGCTGATTTGGAGATGTTTCTATTAGTGAAATTATCAGTCAAAGGTTGAATCAAGAAGGTTTCAAAAATTAGGGTTTTGACATTTAACCACTTAATTTTCAAAATTAAAGCACAAATATGAATTGATAATTTGTAATAGAAGGGCAGATCTGAAACAAGCATCAACAATTAAACATTTCACAAGTTTAATTACTTAAAAAGAAAATTTATGGTTTTTATGCAATTAACCTCTAAAATTTTGCAAAAGATCAAACATGGAAATGTAATCAAGGAATCAATTTTCAGATCTAACTATGAATAATCAGAAAGGATGTTCATGTCAGGTTCACCAAAATGTAAAGCGGAAAATTGCGATCGAACCCTAGTTGTTCTCCCCTCTTCCAACTCCGAGGAGAGAGAAGGGAGAGTCACTAGGGTTGATGGTTTTCACTTAGGGGAGAGACTTTACATTCAAAAGAGGGGTTGAAACCCACAAGATCCAATCCCACACAATGCAAGATTGGATGCTAAATGTGTTTCAAGGGTTAAGAAAGCAAGGCTACCCTCTTTTGTAAAGAATGTTGATAGAAGAATTAAGCTAGGAATGCATAGAAAGTGACAAAGATTCGCTTATAAACTGAGATAGGGATATAGGATGAAGTTGCGGACCTGGAATTAGTAGTAAAATGTCGATACGGCGCTGTCCTACAAATTTGAGCAAAAGTTGACGGGACGATGGCGCCCGGCGTGCACATGGTCCTCCGAAAAATCTGCGAAACGAAGGGGGATCTGTTCGTCTCTGCATAAGGATTCCAGATCTTCAATTTCAGCCACGTACCTGCAACCTACACACAGAAAAGCAAAGACGATTGGGGGGTTAGGGATTAGGGGTTTGCCTTTAGGTCAAACCCCGGTTTTGGAATTAACCAAGAAATGAGAAATGCTATAAATGTAATGTAAAACAAGTACTAATACCTTGTTGTAAGGATGTTTGTATCCTTATGTGCGAAGGTATAGATGTTGTTGTTTGTTGTATTGTTGTATGTTGTATGTAGCATGTAGTATGTGATCTCCTCTTCAATGGTTGAATCCTTGTCTTGAATGCAACACTTAGCCTTGAATGGAGACTTAGAATGATCAATTGCTTGAAAGAATGCTTGAATGCTTGAATGCTTGAATGCTTGAGTATAGTTTCCACGCTTTTTCCCTCATATCGAATGAAAGAGGAAAATGTAGTTTATATACTTGTCAATTAGGGCTGATAGACTGATTTTCTCGACCTTAGGCCGACTAGGAAAGATAATTTTCCAATTTGCAAACATAAAGACCCGAAGTCCAAAAGAGTCTGGGCCCAAAATAGGACCCAGGGACCAGGGCGCTGGGCGCCATGGTCCTGGGGGACCAGGGTGCTGGGTGCCCTGGTCTTGAAGGACCAGGGCGCTGGGCGCTCTGGTCCCACCTCCCGGGACATCAGGGTGCAAAGGAGGTTCAGGCCAGGGTGCAAGAAAATGCAGTTTTCAGTGTCATAATCAGGTTTCAGGGTCTCCATTCAGGTTGCGTGTTGCGTCGCCATCGTGAAGACTGAAATGTAGTCGAAATTGCAAGTGTCGCAATTTTAGGACGCTACAATGAGATCACATATTCAAGCATTTAAGCATCCCTTTCAAGCATTGAGAATCTCAAGTCTCCTTTCAAGGCTAGGTGTTGCATTCAAGTCAAGGATTCAACCATTGAAGAGGAGATTCATTCCAACATTCAACTTCATACAAGAAATTCTATCAACATTTATATCACAACCTCCCTTGAGGTGATTTACATTTTAGTCTTTCATTTACATTTACTTGCAAATACTTTATTTCATCATTTGGTTAATTCCAAAACTGGGGTTTGACCTAAAGGAAAACCCCCAATCCCAACCCCCTTTTTCTCTCTTTTATGTGTGTAGGTTATAGGTGCGCAATTGTACTTTCAGATTTGGACTCCATTTGGAGAGGCAGAAAAACCCTTTTCGTTTTGCAAATTTTTCAGAGGACCATGTACACTTTCGCCACGATCTGGGCAGATTTTCCTTAAATTCGTAGGGTGGTTTCTTCTCGACATATTATTGCTAGATCCAGGTGCACAACTTCATCCTATGCTTCTATCTCGAGTTATAATCAGATCTTTGTCACTTTTTCACTTGGTCATAAGTAAACAATTCAATCAATTCAAATCTCATTCCAGAAGAGGGGATTAACTTACCATTCTTATATCACTCAGAATTCAATCTCCTTCTCTGGAGGTTGAATCTAGTGCATTTCTCCCCCTCTTCTAATGTAATGCGTGAAAAGTGTTTGAAGGGAAATCTGAAGTGAAACTTTCATCTCTCCTCAGAGGGAAGAAAGTCTTTCATCTAGATCTCGCATTCACTCATTTTTCCCAACATTACAAGTTGTAAACTATATTCAATTTAATATTGAGAAAATATTTAATAAAATGAAAACTTTGTACCCATTATTAAATGAGTGGTCAATGGTATTGTCTTCACATGGTTTTGAGGCACATGGTTTTACTTTACCATTTGGTTGTTTTTATGTGAGCTTATGTCTATATAAGCAAACACATGTTTAGTGGTTAACATTAGCTGGGCGAGTGGGTTGTCATATTATTGAGTCTTTCTAAGGAGTGCATATGTAAATCATGGCATGAAATGTGTGGATTCATGCTTGAACACATGAAGGATGTATTTAAGGACTTTATGTTTTAGTAGTGTTCATTGTAACTCTATAAGTGCTTTGTATTACTTTGTTGTTGATTAATAAGATGAAGTATGGATTCTTTTGGAGCCTCTATTTTTCCATCATGACGGTTTTCCTAGGGTATATATTGTGTTATCTTGTGGCTTGTATATTTGATATATGCATAATGGTTATTCCATAAACTTGTATGCATGCTTTACTCTCATTGGTTATGTACGAAATGGATTAAAGTAACTGGGAATTGATGCACTATTTCATAACAAAAAGAGACCTAATATTTAATTAATTAGGTGATTACCCACTCTAACACCTTCTTAAGTGCAACTAAAAGAGTAGACAATTTGCACTAATTATGAATGCATGGATAGGTCTTATTGAAAATGCTTGATGAGGTAACATGAATAAGCAAAAAAGTCTCTCATAATTTTAGAAAAGGATAAAATATCATAGAAATATTTTTCTCTAGAATAGAGATAAATAAATAAATGTGTACACATGATAGAAGAATGAGGGACTAAAAATGAATCCCTAAGTATTGCTTCTATCACAAATGTACAATGAATATTCCCCCATAGGTGAATGCGTGAAGAATAATATTTCTCCCCCTAGGAAGAAACAAATTCAATGGTAAATATATAACATTCCTCATGCGAGATGAGTAAAGTAGTCTCATGATGTGTGCCTTTCAAAACTACTCAAGTGACCACTTGTCTAAATTAAGAGATGTCATATTAGATTAAATAAATCCAAACAATTGTGAAGAATCAAGTAGAACAATCTCCAAAGGCAAAGGTAATGTGATAATAAGTGTGTTATAACTATCATAGAAGATGAAGTGAATATCCTTAATGGTGTCCCTAACATCTAAAATATATGAATCTACAAATAAATCTCAATGATTCCTAACAAATAATTAGATGTCTCATAAAATTAAAACTAAAAGCCTAGTAGCATACTTAACTAAATTAGTCTTTGAAGAAGCAAAAGGTGGAGGAGACGAAAGCTCAACACAAGTCTCATGAACCAAGGTGGATGGAAGTACAACAAAATTATAGCTTAAGTGACCAAATTTATTCTTAGAAATGTGATCCACTCTAGATGCATAAGGGGGTATATCAATCAAAAGTAATGGAAGATCATTTGGAGAAAAATGTGAAAAATAAACACAATTGAGATGCTTGATCAACCATACCGAAAAAATAATCTCTCTACCATAAAAGTATACGATAAATAATAAATCAAAAGTCGATTAAAAAATATTCCTTGCTCTATTATGTGTACTGTGATAGATTCAAAAGAGTTTGGTTGATAGTGAAGGAACTCAAAGTACATAATTGAATTTTCCATCTTTATTACAATAGACCATTTCCCATAAGAAATCATATATACATGTTGTTGCCCAAAATTTGTGTGATAAAGTAAAAAATTAAAATGAATAGAGCATACCATGTGATGAAGTCATGTGACATAAGGTTCTCAAATCAAGAAGTCACCATCTTGATTAAAGACTAGTGGATACAAAGAGTGCATTGTTTTTCATCTTTTTTATTTTATTTTTCATTCTAGTGGACCTTGACTATGTATATGATGACAATGCCAAATAAGAGAATATATTGGATGACATTGATTGAGGCAATTAAATTGTTGTCCTTATTTTCATTTTGTGTGAAAATAAGATAAACCCTATGATCTTTTCTCAAATTCGTCTTCTTTTCTCTAAAGTTGAGTTTTGAGGCATTTTTGTCGTCTCATTTGTCCTCAAATACTTGGTATTCGATCTTGTAATTCCATCCTATTGGTTAAATTTTCAAATTTTAACTTAAAAAGTTATATTTTCTGTTTTGGTGTCAAGTCAGGTTTTAAACCCGATCTTGCACCATTTTTGGTTATTAGGTGTCAAGCCAAGTTTTAAAACTAATCTTGCACCATGGTGATCAATTTTGGTGTCAATCGAACTTACAAGTCTGATTTACTGTTGGCATTTGGCATTATAACAGACAATGGGAGATTGTTGGCATTTCAATAAGGATATTGAGAAGGTTGTTGATGATTATGGATATAACTGATTAAGGATGATTTACTGTCTTGATATTATTATTTTATCATTGATGTCAAGAAATTGATTTTCTAATTCAGTATGATGTTTCCATATCTTGAGAAGTATGATTTGATGAGTATAAAGATGTCGGTAAAAGACACAAAAAGAATATGATGAATAAGGGGATGAATAAGGTATTCAATGGGCAACTATTACCGAGTCAAACAATGATGAGATCATGATGTTTAGATTGTTTTAACATCATACATATGTTGTAAATTGTAAGGTTAATACTATACTATGTTACCGAGCAAAGAACCTAGTCGGTAAACCCTAAGGTTATTGCTATCTGTTAATGAAGGTGGAATTTCTATCGAGTGAAGTTGAGTATTTACCGAGTTGTTACCGAGCTGTAACAGAATACATTAAATGGTTACATGCATTATTTAATGAAGGAAGCTGATGAGCTGGAACTGATTAAATGATTGGTATGCCATGCATGAAGTTTGTTAAAGAATCTATGGCAAAGGAAAATTAGCATGAAGATCTACAACATAGATTGAACCACATTACCCTAGCACAAGTTCCAAGAAATGTATGCAAGTTCCTAGGCGGGGTAAAACATTTTTCAAATCAAAGGATACATTGAACCTGGACAAGTTTGAAGATCTGATGGCTATGATTGATATGGGAAATGTGATCAAAGAGACTAGCTAAGAGGTTAGCTAATTGTTTATAAATAGGGAGTTGTTGATAAACAATGTATGCGGGTAAATGTATGCACAGGGATGCTACATAGTGATTACCGAGCATAGAAGCTTGAAGACCTGTTTGAATAACAGAGTATAGAAGCCCAACAGATGGACAAGATTAGTTCTATGTCTAGATTGTATTGAGCAAATAATAATCTGCTTTAGCATTTTAGATGTGAAGTTGCAGATAGATTTTTATTACTGTTATTTTGTGAAAGTGACAGAAAATCTCTTAACTGAGTGGACTTAACAATCTTATTTGTAAAATCCTCTAGCAAGGTGACATTTTGATTGAGTGTTTGAAATCCATTAACAAGGTCACTTCTAACAAGGTGAAGATCCTAACAGATCTAAGGGAAATCCCTTAACTGGGTCACATCTAGCAATGCGTTTGTATTCTTTAACAGGATTTGCTTTTAACCGAGCATACTCTAGAAGAGTATATTTCTTAGTGGGTCTGAAATCCCATAGTGGTTTTTCCCTATTTGGGTTTCCACGTTAAATCTGGTGTTATGAGTGATATGATGTTTATATACTTTTGAGTTTGCATGTTTAGCAGTTTTGGTTATATTACTGAAGTATATGTTACCGAGGTTGAATTTGATGTTTTTATGGAAGATTAAGTTTGTATGATTCACCCCCCCCTCTCATCTTGTTGGCTATTGGATCTATACTTACATTAAGTATCAGAACTATCAATTGGTATCAAAGCTTTGGACTCTGGAAGAAAAAAAAGTTTAAAGGTACTTGAGGCAAAGATCCAAAGATGTATAAGAGGGATGCACCAAAGCTGAACAAGTCAAGTTTCTCTACATGGCAAAAAAATATGAAGCTGCACCTATCAGGAGTTGGAGAATATGTTGTATATTATCTGGAGAATGATTTCATCACATCGAGCACCTATCCATTGACTATGGAAGAAATAAAGGCAAAGCAAGAACATATCCAAGCAATGATTGAAATAACATCTGCATCGACCGACACAGAGTTTAATGATCTAGAAGGCTGCAATGATGCAAAGGCAATGTGGGACAAGCTCATATTTGTAGATGGTAGTGATGAACATGTTCAAAGAGAAAAAGTAGATAGTCTAAGAGGATAACTTTAATCTATGAGGATGAATGAAGGTGAGAACATAACCCAGTACAATACAAGACTAAAGGAGATTGTCAATCAAATCAAAGGAGTAGGTGGAACTATTGAAGAAAAGGATATAACAAGCAAGTTGTTAAGAACCCTTCTACCAGCTTATGCAATCTGAGTCTCTGCAATCAATGAACTGAGGTCTATACCTAATATGCCAGTTTCTTTAAATGCTACTATTGGTAAGCAACATGCATTTGAGTTAAGTAACTTTGATAATAGTGGGTCATTGGTAAATAAAGTTGAATCTGCATTCAATTCTTTTCATCTTGATGAATCTAATGATTACAATGAAATAAAGTATAAGTACTCTGAAGGAGATCACAGTGGAGCAAGTGAAAGATTTCATAAAAACATGGAAGAAGTACACAAACTGTATGAGGAAATCAGAAAGCAGGAAGAGTTTGAAGCACTATTAGCCAGAAGGTTACCGAGAGGCAAAGGTAAGTATAAAGGAAAACTACCTTTGAAATGTTTCAATTGTGATAAAATAGGACATATGACTTCTAACTATCCTGACAAATATTCTACTGAAAAGAGAGATTACTGAGATGACAGACAGAAATATAATCATTACAGAGGACACTGAGACTTCAGAAGAAGAGATAGAAAGACATGCTTAATAGCCAATGAGGAATCCAACGATGATAAATCAGATGAAACTGATACAGAGGAAGTAGTTTATGTGGCTATCAAAGATGGATCAGATGAAGAAAGGTATGAAGAAAAAATCCCTAATATCTCACATAAATACTAATGATTCTTGGATCATAGATAGTGGATGCTCACATCATAATTCATATGATAGGTGATAAACACAAGTTTGTTATGTTAGAAGATTATGATGGAGGCTATGTAAGATTTGGTAATGATGCACCATGTCCTGTAAGAGGTAAAGGATCTATAACACTTCTTGACAATGTAAGATGCAATGATGTTGATTGGGTGGAAGGTTTGAAATACAATTTGTTGAGTGTAGCACAGCTAAACAATACAGGTTACTGAATAGAATTTCAGAAAGGAATTGTCAAAGTTCATGACAAGCATGGAAAGTTAGCTGCTATCGGGACACAAACAAAAGGTAATACATTTCACCTTGACTCAACTTGAAACAAGTGTCTGTATGCAAAGATAGATGATACCTGGCTATGGCATAAAAGGTTTTGTCATGTAAATTTTGATAATCTGATCAAAATAAGTAAGAAGCACCGAGTAAGAGGTCTACCGAGTCTTGAAAAACCTGAGAATGCTATGTGTCGAGGATGCCAGATGGGTAAAATGACAAGATCAAGCTTTACAAGTAAGTCTTACACTTCTAAGGGAATTTTAGATCTTGTGCACACTGATCTTTGTGGTCCTATGAAGGTTCAGAGTTATTATGGTGATAAATATTTCATATTATTTGTGGATGACTATTCAAGGATGATGTCGGTAATGTTTTTAAAAGAAAAATCAGAAACTTTTCAAATTTTTAAATGGTACATGGCAAGAGTTGAAAATGAAACAGGAAGACAACTAAAATGTCTTAGATCAGATAGAGGAGGAGAGTTCACATCTGATGAGTTCAACTTATTCTGCAATGATCATGGTATTAAAAGAAAAGTCTCTGCACCGAGAACTCCACAACAAAATCGAATAGCTGAGAGAAGAAATGGATCTATTGTGGATTGTGCCAGAACCCTGATGATTGAAAAGAAAGTGCCACAAACATTTTGGAGAGAAGCAATAAGTACAACAGTTTACACCCTGAATCGAGTATAATTGAAGAAAGGTACTTTGAAGACACCATATGAAATCTGGTATGACAAAAAACCTAATGTAAGTTATTTTAAAATCTTTGGAAGTAGATGCTATGTACACAAAGATGATAGAAATGGCAAGTTTGATCAAAAAAGTGAAGATGGAATATTTCTAGGTTATTCTTCTAGAAGAAAAGCATTTAAATGTCTGATCAAATCATCTAACAAAATAGTAGAAAGTGCAAATGTGAAAATTGATGAATTTGCAAAAAGAAATGATGAAGGAAATTCCAAAGAACCAGAAGATTATGATGAATTTGTCTATGTTCAACTGACAAGTCCTACCAAGAAAACTGTTGAAGAAAATAAAGAGAATATCCAGTTACCGAGTGATGAAGAAGATCATACAGAGCCTACCGAGCTTGTATTAGCCAAGTATGTCAGAAGACATCATGCACCAAGTCAGATTATAGGAGATAAGGATGATCCAGTGATGACAAGGAACAAACTAAGACAGAACACTTGTGTGATATCTAAATTTGAACCGAGAATAGTGAAAGAGGCATTTAAAAGTGAAGATTGGATAAATGCTATGATAGAAGAGATTGATCAAATCAAGAAGAATGACACATGGACACTAATCCCAAGACCAAAGGACAAAAATGTAATCGGTACAAAGTGGATTTTCAGAAACAAGCTAAATGAAAAAGGTGAGGTCATTCGAAATAAAGCAAGACTAGTATGCAAAGATTATGCTCAAGAAGAAGGAATTGATTATGGTGAAACTTTTGCACCTGTGGCTAGACTTGAAGGAGTAAGAACATTATTGGCATATGCTGCTTTCAAAAACTTCAAGGTATATCAAATGGATGTCAAATCTGCATTTCTGAATGGAATATTAGAAGAAGTTTTTATTGAACAACCTGAAGGATTTGTTGAAGACAAGAGTAAAGATCGGGTATGTAAATTGAACAAAGCATTATATGGTCTGAAAGAAGCACCTAGAGCATGGTATGAAAGATTGAACTCTTATTTGATTAAGATTGGTTTTGTAAGGATGAGTGAGAACATCAATATGTACATGAAGAATGATGAAAATGGAATACTGATCTCAGCCATATTTGTTGATGATATTATATTTTGTGGAAATGACTCTTTATGCAAGAACTTTGGAATTGAAATGAGCAAAGAATTTGAGATGTCATTAATCGGTGAGATAAAGTATTTTATAGGTTTACAGATAATGCAAATGAAAAATGAGATTTTCATTACTCAATCCAAGTATATAAAGGAAATCTTGAAGAAATTTGGAATGGAGGATTCAAAACCAGTAAGTACTCCTATGACTACCAACTGTAAACTATCAAAAAATGATGAATCTGCATCTGTTAATGAGACACTTTACTGATCCATGATTGGAAAGTTGCAATATGTTGTTCACAGCAGGCTAGACATAGCACATGCAGTAGGTATAGTTGCAAGATTCTCTACAGATCCTAAGGAAACACACATGACAACAATCAAGAGAATTTTTAGATACTTGAAAGGCATTGAGGATTATGGCTTAGTATATCAGAAAGGAAATGATTTTTATTTAAAAGTGTATATTGATGCTGATTGGGTAGGCAACATTGATGATAGAAAAAGCACAAGTGGAGGAGCTTTCTTTTTAGGAGAAAGACTAGTGAGTTGGCTTAGCAAGAAACAAGGATGTGTTTCACAGTCAACAACAGAAGTTGAATACATTGTTGCAGCATTGAATTTTACCAGCATAGCATGGATCAAACAACTATTGGAAGGTATAAATGAGAAAGTTACCAAGCCAGTAACTATATTCTGTGACAATACTAGTGCCATTAACATTTCGAAGAATCCTGTTATGCACTCTAAGACAAAGCACATCTCTATCAAATATCATTATCTTAGAGAAGAAGCTCAAGAGAAGAAAGTGGTGTTGGAGTATGTTAGCACAAAGGAACAAATAGCAGATATCTTCACCAAGCCACTGCCAAGGGACACTTTTGAGTATCTCAGAAGTAAGTTAGGGGTCCTACCCCAATCTTCTACTCACTAACCAAGTTTGGTGAAAGCATCAATTCGATGACTCTATCAAATATTTAAGAGTTGATGCCGATTTACACACTTTAGGATGTTTTCTAAAGGTGTGTAGGAAACAATACAAGAAATAATACAGGGAACAAGAATTGAAGACAAAATGCTCTGATCGAGACTAAGTTGACACATTACAACAGAAATTCACTTCATATAGGAAGAAACTATGTTTTCGTTCTTTACTTTTTTGGCATTGTTGTCAAAGGGGGAGAAGACTGAAGAAGATTGAAGAAAAAGGGGGAGAAGAATGGAGAAAAGAGGAGAATTCTAATGTATGGGGGAGAATTCTAATGATAGGAAGAGAGCATTTCAGAATCTCACAAACAACTCACAACAATCTGAATCAATTAGGTCAAATCAATTGGTTTTGCCATCAATGCCAAATGGGGAGATTGTTGGCATTTGGCATTATAACAGACAATGGGAGATTGTTGGCATTTCAATAAGGATATTGAGAAGGTTGTTGATGATTATGGATATAACTGATTAAGGATGATTTACTGTCTTGATATTATTATTTTGTCATTGATGTCAAGAAATTGATTTTCTAATTTAGTATGATGTTGCCATATCTTGAGAAGTATGATTTGATGAGTATAAAGAAGTCAGTAAAAGACACAAAAAGAATATGATGAATAAGGGGATGAATAAGGTATTCAATGGGCAACTATTACCAAGTCAGAGAATGATGAGATCATGATATTTAGATTGTTTTAACATTATACATATGTTGTAAATTGTAAGGTTAATACTATACTATGTTACCGATCAAAGAACCTAGTCGGTAAACCCTAAGGAACCTAGTCGGTAAACCCTAAGGTTATCACTATCCGTTAATGAAGGCAGAATGTCTACCAAGTGAAGTTGAGTATTTACCAAGTTGTTACCGAGTTGTAACTAAGCTGTAATAGAATACATTAAATGGTTACATGCGTTATTTAATGAAGGAAGCTGATGAGTTGGAACTGATTAAATGATTGGTATGCCATGCATGAATTTTGTGAAAGAATCTATGGTAAAGGAAAATCGGCATGAAGATCTACAACGCAGATTGAACCGCATTACCCTAGCACAAGTTCCAAGAAATGTATGCAAGTTCCTAGGCGGGGTAAAATATTTTTCAGATCGAAGGATACATTGAACCTGGACAAGTTTGAAGATCTGATGGCTATGATTGATCATGGGAAATGTGATCAGAGAGACTAAGAGGTTAGCTAATTGTTTATAAATAGGGAGCTGTTGATAAACAATGTATGCGGGCAAATGTATGCATAGGGATGCTACATAGTGATTACCGAGCATAGAAGCTTGAAGACCTGTTTGAATAACAAAGTATAGAAGCCCAATAGATGGACAAGATTAGTTCTATGTCTAGATTGTATTGAGCAAATAAGAATCTGATTTAGCATTTTAGATGTGAAGTTGCAGATAGATTTTTATTACTGTTATTTTGTGAAAGTGACAGAAAATATCTTAACCGAGTGGACTTAACAGTCTTATTTGTAAAATCCTCTAGCAAGGTGACATTCTGATTGAGTGTTTGAAATCCTTTAACAAGGTCACTTCTAACAAGGTGAAGATCCTAACAGATCTGAGGGAAATCCCTTAACCGGGTCACATCTAGCAATGCATTTGTAATCTTTAACAGGATTTGCTTTTAACCGAGCATACTCTAGAAGATTATATTTCTTAGTGGGTCTGAAATCCCATAGTGGTTTTTCCCTATTTGGGTTTCCACGTTAAATCTGGTGTTATGAGTGATATGATGTTTATATGCTTTTGAGTTTGCATGTTTAGCAGTTTTGGTTATATTACTGAAGTATATGTTACCGAGGTTGAACCTGATGTTTTTATGGAAGATTAAGTTTGTATGATTCACTCCCCCCCTCTCATCTTGTTGGCTATTGGTTTTGTACTTACATTAAGTATCAGAACTATCAATTTACACCATTTTAGACATTATAGTGTAAATCGGACGTATAAGTCTGATTGGCACCATAATGAGGCATGACTTCTCATTTATTGATTTGAGAGTTTGATTTACATCGGGTTTCTTATATTCCTTTATTTATCAATTTATGCCCTTATTTCCTTCATAGTTTTTATGGAGATTCTTAAGGAGCTTGATATTTTTCCAAATTGGATTTTACCAAAACCTGTGGTATGTATATTTTTGCCCTATCCTCATTTTTTGTTGTGGGTTTTATCTCTGTCGAAATTTTAACATTGATAATATACATTGAAGTTTTACTTCAATGAATATGGTTAATATTAAAACTTGTAATGTCATTTTTGGTCGATTTTGATGGAAACCCTAGTCTTGGGTGTGAGTCAGGATGAGAACCTGACACACACCATAGATTCATCAAGGATGTGTGTTGGGTTTCCATGTTGACCCATCCCTTTGTTTTATTTCCTTTGTTTCTATGCCCCTTTTGGTGTGTGGTGTGGTTGTGGCCCCATCATATACCAGAGATTTGCTCCACAGTGTGTAGTGGGGTCACAGTCCTGCTACCCACTTTGTCCCACCTTTCTTGAGTGATGCTAGTAATCGGGTTTGTAACCCCAATCTCCACCACATTCTTTGAGTAATGGTGGTGATCAAGGTTACAACCCCAACCATCACCATTGTTTGATCTGTGCTTTCTGTTAAGTCCATCCCACTAGGTGTTGGTTGGGGTTGTATCCCTAACTTGCACTGAATCAACTCTCCCAAAGTGTAGATCAAGGCTATATCCTCGATCGACACCTTGAGAAAACTATCCTTTATGAAGTGCATGTCATGTTTACAATCTCGATATACCTCTTCATTCTTTGTTCCTTGTAAGTGCATATTAGGGTTATAAATCCGACATGCACCTTTAGTCTTTCCTATTCTTTCCTAGGTGTAGATCGAGGATATAAACCCGATATACACCTGTTTTGATTTTTTATGTCCCTAAAGTGCAAATCAAACTTACAAGTTTGATATGCACTTGTTTTGATTTTCCACTTATATTAAGTGCAAATCAGACTTATAAGCTCGATTTGCACCTAATTCACACATGCAAATTGGTGTTTTTTAGCCAATTTGTGATTGATCGAAGGTATTTGTACTATCAAATGAGATTCCTATGGAGTTTAATCATCTCAATATGATGATAATTTTTTATGTTGCAGTGTATTTTTTGCAAATGATGCAGCCATCACGTAGTAAGAGATCAATGAATTTCAAGAAGAAAGAGATTCATCCAGTTTTTCCTCCTTCATCCATATCATCCAATATTGACAATATCTGAGATACGAAGATTGGCCATATGGATCTTGATAAATTATTGAAGAGAGTCAAAGAGCTGCCAGTGTCTTATAAAATGGAGCCCACCATCAACAGTGGAATTCATCTAGTAGCGGCCTTTACTATGTCTGCACAAAATCTAGAATTTGTGTTAGCCCTAGCTAACGAGTATGACCCTACCACCAGATCAGTAAAGGATGTAGATGGAAAGAAGACACTCATCAAGCTTGATGAGGACTTCTTTGACATAATTTTCAAGTGTCCACCTATAGAGCAATATGTAGATATTGATATGCAATCAATTGTTACTTACTTTGACAATAATTCAAATAAGTGTAGGAGGAACATTAATGATAATTGGTTAAAAAAACCTAGGCCTACAATTTCAAGATGGTCTAAGATTCTTCCCCATAGTGATTTCATTGAGGAGGTCAATGATCTAATTACTCTTCTTAGCAGAGTAAAAGGCCTTCCAACTTCTAACACTTACTACAAGTGGATGTATCAGTACATTCACATTATCACACAAAACAAGAAGTAGATCTTTTGGGGCAAATAGATTGCATATTCTTTGTGTGAGAAGTTGACCAAGGTGCCCACCACCTTGAAGTTTTATATGACTTCTTATCTCATGTATGCAACTGCCTCAATGAGACATTTTCTAGGTTTATCTACCACAGGTGACAAGAGCCAGGTTCCTATTTACAAGTATTTCTCTCAGTTAACTCTCAAGGACATATTACACCATTTTAGGAGGGTCAATTATATCTTATTTGCTCATTATATGTGCTTATTTGATAAAGATATTTAGAACAAGAGAGTGTCAAATGAGGCTTGGAAGTTAGTGAGTCAATATGGTTGTATTTTCTTACAATTTCCCACATTTACATATATTAGGATTGGATGCTTTGATGGAGAACCGGTCATGCTTCCAAGATATTGTTGGGAAAATGGTGTCTCAACCTTACGTTTATGTGAGGTTACTATTTATAGTAAGTTTCTCATTTCAACACGAAATGGTGCAAAATTCTCCCCAAATCTTCTCGTTGTCTAGATGAGCATGTCGATAAATTTTCGTCACAAGATCATAGCTAGTTTTGAAGATATTAAAGTTTCCATTTTTGGAGGGTGTGATGAAAGGTTTAAAATTAATTCGAGGACTTTAGCAGATACAAAATTCCTTGAAAAGTGGGTGTAAATGGTGTAGTGGTTTATGAGGTGATAGAGCACTTCGCGATCTTTCTGGTGCTTCAAATGGTTCACAAGTTATGGCCTCTAGAAGTTTGAACCCCTGAAATAAGAAATATAAATTACGTCAGACACATAAATGAGCTATAAAAGGGAGGAACATGTGTTGATGTGTGTTTTGATAAGTCATAGGGCATCTAGAATGGAGATAAGGTTGGCTCTACTTTATTGGGTGGTTTTAGCCTATGGTTTTGTAATACCGTTTGACGGTTTATTGTATTGTATCTCCTATATATGAGGTGTGTGAGATAGAGGCTATTGAGTTACCTCTAAGTCTCTAATTAGTGGTAATCCTATGAAGAGATTGATTTGCAAGTATATTGTAATATGTTATTGATTGTTGAATAATATATTGAGTTGCTTTTGGAGTGTGGGGTTTTTCTTCCAAAAGGGTTTTCCCCACATAAATCACTGTGTTGTGGTATGAATGATATTATGTTTCTTTCTATTAAGTTTATGTAGTTGTTGTAATGATCTGTAAGAGTTTTGCATTACCCTCCTCTCAAGGTTAGTGTAGGAAGTTATTCCGCTACTTAACTTCCTTATAAGTGGTATCAGAGCCTGATCACCTTTGGTTTTAGTTGTGGGTTGTTGGGTTTTTTGAACTAATCTAGATTTGAGTGGGAGTTTGTGTAGAAGATAATTTTTGACCTTGTTGTAGGAATTTTCAGATGGAAAGTTCACTAGGGAGAATAGAGGTGGAGAAATTTAATGGTAGTAATTTTGAGATGTGGAAGCTGAAGATCAAGATTTGTCGGATTTTGTTGATACGAATGTCTCAAGACTCGTAGATCCTACTGCAGCTACTCAATATGATTTTATGGATCATAAACCTAAGGGTCTAATTAGATTATTCCTGACAGACTCTATTCTGATCAATGTCCATGAAGAGAACTCTGCAAAGAAGTTATGGACTAAGCTTGGTGAGATGTATCAAGCCAAATATTTATTAAAACGGATTTTCTTGAGAAAGAAATTGTATTCTTTGAAGATGGAAGAGGGTGGATGAATTATAGACCATCTAGAAGCATTTAATATGTTGGTGGCTCAATTGGTATCTATTGGTGTTAAGATGGAAAAAGAAGAGAAACTTCAGATGTTTTTTTATTCTTTGCCTAATTCGCGAGATTACCTTATTATGGCTATCAGGAGTACTTCTATTATTTTGAAGTTAGAATATGTCGTGGGTGCCCTACTTGGTGAAGAGATATAGAGGAAGGTATGCATCAGTTTGAAGGAAGCCCAAACTATTTGTGGAAGACCTAAGGAAAAAGGAAAGACAAATGAGAAGCGCAATAAGTCCAAATCCAAAGGGAGATCAAAATATTCTAGAAAGTCCAAAGTCATATGTTGGAATTGTGGTAATTCAAGTCACATCTGTAAGGACTACAAAGAAGAAAAAGAAGAAGTTTAATTCTGATTCTAATTTTGAGAAGGAAGATGGTGATGCATTCATTGTATCTTTGGCCACTCATGTAGATAATGATGCATGGTTAATTGACTCAGCATCTTTTCATATGACCTCCAATAAAGATTGGTTTTCTAAATATGAATAATTTGATGGAGGCAAGGTGTACTTGGGTGATGATTCACATTTAGAATATATTGTTGGTTGAGGTAAAGTGAGGATCAGGTTTCCTGATGGTAGATAAAAATATTAGTTGTGTGTTGCATATCCCTAGATTAAAATGAAATTTATTATCTTTGAGCAAATTGATAGATGCAGGTGTGTAGGTAGTCTTTTATGATGCAGGATGTAAGATGATTCAGGGTGATATGGTAATTTCTAAAGGTGTCAGGTTTGACACTTTATATAAGCTAGAGGCATACACAGTTGAGTGTAATAACACTTCAAGAAAAAGTAAATCCGTGGATACTTCATCGGAATATTTGAGGGTTTCACCTTCAACAGATGGACATGGCTTTTGGGTACCTAAGTGTTCTCTTTCTTTTGAAGCAAAGTTACCTACAAAGAAGACTATGTATAGCACAAGAGACTTGGCCACATTGGAGAAAAGGGTCCGAGGACCTTGAACAATAAAAAACCTTTTTGAAGCTTTGAATGATTGTAATCTTGACTTTGATTTGTGTGAGCATTGAATTTATGGTAATAGATGTTAGACATTGCTGCTACTAGGATATGCTGTTGTCATTGATGTTAACATATTCCTGCTCTGGTGATTGCAGATTGGTTTATTGGGATCATGGTTTAGTGTATGGAGTATTTCTAGTGTTATTATATCTTTTTGTATTAGTTTTGGTTATCCGAAAAGTCTAATTGATCATATCATATGATCCGATTTGCAGTTTGCTTTTCTGATTAGTGATTTGCAGAGTTCAATATTTCCTTCAATATATTGTGGTGTGATAAGATCTTGAGGTGAGATTTTGGGAGATTGTTTGGGATGGTCTTGTGTATCTTTATTTTAGATGGTTTGTGATTTTGTGCTCTGCTAGTTATCTTTCTTTGTGACAATTGTTGTTGTTTGAGTATTCTTGAGGTTCAGATGTTGATCGATGAAGGTTTGATAAGTGGTGTTGGTGCAACTATTACTGATGATTCTAATGTGCTTTCTGGTGTTTCCTAATTGTGTCATATTTTTCTTGATGATCTGCATTGATTGTTGTAAGATTTTTTGGTGATTTTGTTGATCCGGTGATGTTCTTCATGTTATGTGGCTTTCCTGGTGGTGTAGTGTATTGCAGTTGATCTTGGCATGATTATCGATGGTGATGAGCATTTGGAAATTTTATTTAGGCCCATGTTATGTCATGTATATAATTATATTGGTCTGGTGGTCGATCTTTGTATCGTGTGATGTAGTTTTGTAATTATGAGTTGAGGGTTTAGCTGACTTTGTTGTCAAGGTTGATGAATTGTATAAATAGGTGATATTGTCATATAATTTAGGTATAAAGGTTGTGTTTGCATTATCAGAGAGTAGTGTATGTGTGAACAAGCATTCATCTTTTAGTGTGGAGTATTGAGCAAAGTTTTATGTTGCAGAGTAGACATATGTGCCTAACCGAAATTGTCATCAGGCATTTGGAGATGTTATTCTTTCAGTTCATTCCTTCTAGATTGTAGTCTGAATCTTGTTATAAGTTAGTGAGACTTCCCTGAGGGTTGTAGCCTTCCAGGTTATTGTATCTTGAGCAGTGAGCTCTAGGTAGTGTGTCTGAATGTTGGTGCATTCCCCATTGTAATATTTTTATATACTAATGCAGATTATCATCTTATTGTGGGTAGGTTCCTGTTGTTACAAAAGTTTGCACCCTTGATGACCCAAGAAACCTTGATCATCAACCTTGTGAAACATTGAATCAACCTCTCAAGTGTGGGACCTTGCGTTGTTGTGAGGTTGAATCTCTAGAGAAGGTCGACTTCCTCTTCAATCTGAATGCAGGTGTTGGACCAACCCAACACCAATGAAACTAATCTATTGATCTGACAGGGAAAAGGGAGAGAGAGAAAGGTTGCATGAAAGAAGGGAAAAGGGTTTGCGCCTAGACTGAAATGATGATCTCCCCTACCTATAGCTGTACAAATCATCAATAAAACTGCCCAAAGACACACTAATTCCTATCTAAGTCTAGCTTTCTAAGACTAAGTCAAGGTTGGAATTATTAAATATGGAAGAGGAATAAACAATGTTCTTAGATGCCACTCTAAGAGAAGTCAACACTATCACAAATGTTGAGAAAATAAGAAAAGATGTATTCATACAAATAGGTAAGAAAATACATACATTTGCATAAATTGAAACTAGGTAAGACAAGAAAACTCTATTAATGCAGAGGAAAGGAAAATTTTACAAGTGTAGGAAACATGAAGAGTTCTGCAAAAGAAAAAAAAAGAGGGAGAAGATCTTGTAAACATGTTACAAAATTGCCTTTATAGTTCAGGCATAACTGAGATGGTTACAACTGATGAAAACCTTAACCCTAACCAGGGTTAAGTTACAAAATGTCTGGGAGAGGAGAAGATCAGATCAACAGATATGATAATGTGTTGGAACACCCTTTGGAAGATGTCCCTTAGCCTAGAAAAGAGAAAAACCACTCCCTGGTGAAGTAATTCTCGATGACAAGCATGGCCGAGCACACCTGCAGTGATCAAAGTTCTATGTTCTACCTCGAAAAGGTATGGTGGCATCTGAAATTGGGCTACAAGGTCACCTCTTGAGTTATGGCATTGAGATTGGGTCTAGAATGGGCGTCGAATGGGTCCTAGAAATGTCCTTGACCATCAGGTCGACAAGCACCCACCTGCAGAGAATTCAAATCCTAATGACCACTATGAATTCAAACATCTGCCATCAATATGAGAGATTCATGCGAAGATGGATGCACAAGATTTATCCATGCAAGCAACCACCAGGCCCAACACAAGATTAAAACATGGTCGTTGGATCAGGCCTTTATGAAAATACGACAGTCATATATGTTTGGCGTGGCACCCCGGATCCATGTCTCATTGGTTGTGTTTGATTGTTGACTGCACTGAGTTCTTATCTCGTGGCATCATTGTGGGTCTACTTTTACCTTGCAGGATACCCCTTCACTTTGTACTACCTCACTTTGCTTATCCTGCGACCCTTCTTCACTATGTGTTCAACCTCGTGGGATAAGCCATCCTTATTTTTGCCTTTGTTTCCTTATCTCACAATATCATTTTTCTCCTTTTTTAATCCTCATGGGATAAGTGTCTCTTTGTTTTGTCTTCTTTGTTTCTTATCCTACGACCCTCTTTGAGCCTTCACTTTACCCTGTCTATCACTTTTTCTCCTTCGCTTCTTATCCCGTGGGTCGCCACTGATATCTTTCTAACCTCACTGGATAAGGGGAAAGTCTATTTTTTCTCCTGACAAGTTTATCCCATGACATTTTTGGTGCATCTGTTTTATCCTATGGGATAAGAGAGAAGCATCCCCACCTTCATTGTTTCTTATCCCACGTGGTCTGCCGCATTTGACAATCTTGTGACTGGTAAGAGGAAAGGGGAAACTGTCTCGCTAGCGACTAGGAGCTCCTCCAACTAGTTGAACCTAAGCGAGTTGACCGGCTGACTTGGTCAACTCAGGGAAAGAACTGGAGGCCACCCACCTCCCTTTTATTGTTTATTTTTCTTATCCCGCGTGGTCTTTGTTTTCTCCATTTTTATCCTAATGGGATAAGTGTCCTAGCTTTATCTTGACTTACTTATCCCGCGTGACCTTATCCCACAAGACATCCCTGTTGAGGCTGGCACAAAAATTGCCAACATTTCTAGTGACTTAGAGGGGGTGACAAGCTTGCTTGACACATTGATTAGTAGCCCTAAATTCCATTGGGCGTAGATTCAAGGCGTAAAACAAAAAGATAAATCTCTGCCCCTGCAAAAGTCAAAACTTTGCCATTCTAGAGAATAGCCCGTGCACACACACTTGTTGGAAAGCAGAAGAACATAAATTACGATATTTACAATAGAAGTTACAACATAAACCCTTTAAGCGCATTCTTTAAGGTGAATCCCATTCACCGCAATGGGGAGATCTTCCCCATTCAACTTGGCTAACCTGAAAGCATTAGCCTCCTTGAAGCCTACAATCACATAGGTACCACTCCATATTGCATCAAATTTTGAGTGTCTCCCAAGTTTTGCTCTATCAACATCCCATTTTAGGAAAAAATCTCCAATCTGGAAGGTCCTCAACTTGACCCTCTTGTCAAAGTATCTCTTTACTTTTCCCTGATGAACATTTAAAGCCTGCTTGGCCCTCTCTTTGATCTTTTCAAGCTTTGTAAGTTCAACATACCTTACTGACAAGGCATCATTTTCCAGGAGCTCCACCTGATGTGCAAAGTCCAGGGATGTCAGCTCAAGGGATAGGGGGAGCCTATTTTTCCTCCCATATACTAGCCTGAAAGGAGAATTTCCCAATGCTCTCTTGGGAGTAATCCTATCAGCCCACAGGGTTGTTCCCAACTTTAAGTGCCATGCTCTCTCATTGTCCTCAAGAGTCCTTTTGATGATCCTAATTAGATTCTTGTTGGAGGACTCAACCAAATCATTGCCTTGAGGATAACAATTTGATGATGTTTTTTAGAAACATGTCATGTTTGACTACACATAAGTTGATTTGAGAGCCCACAAAGGCCTTGTCATTGTCTGATATGATGGTGGAAGGGGTTCCAAATCTAGTTGCAATCCTCTCAAGGAATTGAACCACTGAATTCTCAGTTTCATTGACCTGGAAAGAAACAACGTCTGTCCACCTTGTGAAATACTTTGTGGCCACTAAAATCCACTTGTGTCTTGCACATGATACTAGATTTATAGGACCGATGAAATCAAGCCCCCATTGTGCAAAAGGTTGATCAGTTGAAATGGGATGAAGAGGAAGGGAAACTAACCCTTGCTTGCCTGCAAAAAGTGCACATTCTTTGCATTGTCTAACCCATATGTGAGCATCATTGAATAGAGAAGGCCAATAATAGCCTGCTCTCATGATCTTCATAGTTGTGGTCCTTGTTGAGAAATGACCACCAGAGGGCCCATTATGAAATTCTAGTAGTCTATTGGTCTGATATCTCTAGATGCACTTTAGAAGGACACCATCTAGGCTTCTTTTGAATAATATACCATCCACTAAGGCATAGGGGATGGAATAAAATCTAAGATTACTCCTCTTGGTTCTATCAAAGTGAGGAGGATAGCTATCATCCCTTAGGAAGGCATACATAACTTCCAACCAGCCCATTTGTGCATCTCCCTGATTATCAACCTGTTCTTCTTCCTGTAGCAAGAGGGAGGTCTTTGAATCTTTCCCAAAAGATGAATTGAAATTCTCAAACTCCTCTTCTCCTCACTAACCTTGTAATTTTGATGTCATGGTCATACTCCATGACCTTAGTGATCTATCCAACTCTCTTCTCACGTATATCCTTGTTGAGAAGGAAATCCTTAACGCTGGCATGTGGGACTAGGAGCTGAATCTTGTTGTTGGAGAGCATGTGTCTAAAATTTTTTAGTGCTCTCATAACTGTGATGACTTGTTTTTCCACATAGTTGTACTTGAGTTCATAGTCCTTTAGGCCTTCACTAAAAAAGATATGGGTTGCTCCAAATTATCCTGATTTAACTGTGCTAGGATAGCATATATACTTGATTCTCCTCCCAATGTATAAATGATGAAATCATTCTCATAGTTTGGATTTAATTGGGAAGGAGCCTAAGAAATGGCCTATTTGATCTAATCAAAGCTCTCCTTCCCTTCATTGGTCCATTTGAAGGGTAAATCCTTCTTTCACATAATTGTAAGAGGCTTGACCAAGACTGAAAGGTTTGGGATAAACCTTCTAACAAAGTCGATTCTACCCAGAAAGCTCTGAAGCCCCTTCTTATGATGTGGAAGTGGAAGAGACACAATGGATTCCACTCTCTCTGGGTCTATGGCCAGACCATCTTTAGATACAATGTGTCCAAGTAGTTTTCTTAGATCAATGGAAAATACACACTTGTTGGGGTTCAAGGACACACCATATTCCTTGCACTTTTTGAAAATTTGCTCAAGATGAGCAAAGTGGTCTATCCTATGCTTGGAGTATATAATAATATCATCAAGACATACTAGTACAAATTTTTCTAATACTCCCTTAAAAGCCATATCCATGGCTCTCAGAAAAGTTGCACTTGCATTTGTTAGTCCAAAAGGCATCTTAAAATAGGCATATTGCCCCATTTAGTAGTGAATGCAGTTTTGTATTGGTTAAATTCTTGGACTAAGATTTGGTTATAACCTGAGTATCCATCTAAGAATAAAAATATTTTAGAGCCACTAACCATGGCTAGAATATGTTCCATGGAGGGGAGGGGATAATGGTCTTTAAGGGAGGCTTTGTTGAGGTTCCTAAAGTCTACACACAGTCTGATTTCCCTATTTTTCTTCCTAACTAGAACAAGATTAGCTACCTAAGAAGAATGCTTAATTGGAAAAATAATGCTAGATTCTATAATCTTGGATAGTTCTCTCCTCATCAAAGGCTCAATTTTGGGATTTATAGGCCTTTGATTTTCTCTAACTGGTTTAACATTAGGATCTAACTCTATGGTATGCTGAGGTAAGCTATGGTCAAAACCTTTTAGATCCTTATATGTAAAAGAAAAAATATCATTATACTCTTGAAAAAGTTTGACAAAAGTACCTTGATCTGTTTGGGAACATACCTTTCCCAAGTTGAGAGCTCTACCATCAGATATGGAGATTGATTTGTAGTCTCCTTTCTTGGCGGCCAAGTTCATTTTTCTCCCTTTCATTTGATCACCATGGTTGAAGATCCCCTCCAAGGCAATCAAACCCTTGGGCAACTTGTTAGAATCGGATTGCATGATCTGATCCCCATACTAGTCCTGCAGCATGCCCTACTTCTTATGTGAGAAACCTGCTTCATCTTACAGGAAGTTCACAATCTATTGATCAGAATCAAAGACCTGCCAATTCACTTGGTTATCAGGCATTGCGGGTCCCACCACAAGCCTGATCTATTGTTCTTTCTCCGCTACAGCATGAGACAGAATGTCATGTTGAGCACCAATTGCTGCTAATCGATCAACATGTTTATTCTGATTTCTAGGGACACTAGAAATATTGAAGGCCTCAAATCCTTCAATTAGGTCCCATGCTCTATGCTTGTAGGACTTGAGAAGGTTGTTCTTGGCGGTGCTCTGAGCTCTAATTTGATTTACAACCAACTCACTATCTCCATGCACCTTCAGAGATTTGATCCCTCTCCTCTGTGCTATTTGGAGACCCAAAATCAAGGCTTCATACTCAACTACATTGTTAGTGCAACTAAACTGAAGCTTGAAAGAAAAGAAATTTTTCTTCCTCTTGGGAGAAATCAACAATACATCCCCCCCGCACCATTTTTGTTCCTTGAACCGTCAAAGAACATGTCCCATATCCCTTGCATATAATTGTCTCCCTTTGAAATATTGGGAATGGGGGTGTCCTCTTCATGTATACAGTATGTACCCATGTTGATATCATTGATATTATCAATGGGGTCAAACTAAAATGGATTTTCCCTCATCAAGTAGGCAATTGAGAACCTCATCCAATTGAGTTGCAGGCTCTCTTACTAAAATTTCTTCTTTCTCCTCATGGAGAGTACAATTCATGTTGATAGGATTTGGGGTATAGGGCTCTATATGATCATTGGCAATAGGTTTAGCCCTAATGGTTAATTTGGTACCATATCTTGTCCTAAACAACATGTGAGACCAAATGAAAGATAGGTAGCCACCTATCTTGGTGAATTCCCTAGATAAACACATGGCAAAATAAGCAAGGAGGTCAATCACTGAGATTTCTAGCAACACACTACAACCCAAGAAGGCATGGAAGGTTAGAATTAAATCTTTAATGACTCCTACAGTCTGAATTGATATACCATCAAGCTGCACAACTCCTCTTGTGACAGGTTCATACTTGATACCTAGGCAGTCAACTATCTCTTTTGGCATAACTAAGCTACTAGCTCCACTATCTATCATGCAATTATGAACAAGTTTATCTCCTATGATTAATGACACATAAAAAGGGGGAGGCTTATTGATTTTCTTTGGATTCTTTGCCTCCAAAGGTTGCACCAAGCTTGTGGAAGTTGAAGAACTACAACCCTGACTGGTACCTTTTGCAACATCCATCCCCTTTAGGGCTTCCTGAAGTAGGTCTTTTTGAGATGGGATGGCCAAAGCATCCCACATTGATACATTGAGGCTGGCCCTCTTCATCTTTCAACAATATTAAAGGGGATGGCAGCCTTACTAGGGGCCCTTGTAGCGACTAGGTTTGATTTTGGTGTGATAGGAACCTTAGGTGACTCTCCCTCCTTGACATTTTGTGTCAAGTCTCGCTCTTTGTTTTGAGTAGCCACCCTATCAGGGGTCTTTGGCATTGTAGTCTTCATAGCACCTTATGGAGCTTGAGCTGCCGTAGTAGAAGGAATATTAGGGTATATGGCATTCCTTTTTGATCTTGTATTGCTGGCCACATTGTCCCCACTTGTCTAATTCATTCCACAAAAATTAGCCTCCTGCCAATTCATAAAAGTAATATATCCCTATGTATGATTGGGACAATCAACAAATTGTTGCTGCCCTAATGTTGTTGGATCCTCTTATGCTACGAGGGCCTGAGAAAACTCACCATTTTGACATGAGGTCTGATTGTGTGGCTAATTGCATGGGAGATACCAATCTTGTTCTTGTGGAAGATTTATCTGATTTGGCACTATAGCCTTTGAGGTGCTTGCAGCTGTGGGTTTCAAATTGTTTAATGGCCTAGAATTTTTCCATTTGTTCCGCCCTTGAAAATTAGGCCTCTACTACTAATAGTTTTGATTTGATACTCGATAAAGCCTATTGTTATCCTATGGTAATTGTCTCTTGACTGAGACCAATTTGTTTCCATATCCCTGCAGTTGTTGTTGTAATGGATTGATCATTTTTTGCACCGATGCCTCAAGAGAGGCCCATAGTTCCTTAATTTCAGAAGATAAAGGAGGGGGCATAGGTGTGAGAAAATGGCTTGTGGAAGCTACTGGAATCAGATTCAAAACAGGCTGCTAGAAAGGAGCCTCTAGAAATAAGGGCATTGGAGGCCTAGGAGACAACTTTCCTGCCTGTATTAAATAATTTTCTGCCCTTATTGCAGTCTCATAAGCTAATGGGAGATTATTTCCTCCCATAGGTTGAATCATAGTTGCAATATCACTGTTCAAAGCCTTAAGAAAATATAGAAAAGCATGATTTGATGAAGGCTTTACCAATGATGGGATCCTATCCCATGTCTTTTGGAATCTATAATTAAAATCACCTATGAACTCATGGGGTGCCCTTTTATTGTAGTTAGCTTCTCCATAAGTGATAGATGGTCACTTTTTTCTTCAAAATATTTGCATAACTTTTCTCCCAACTCATCCCAATTGTGAAAGGAGTTAGGAGCTAGTCCTTTGTACCGTTGAAGGGCCTTTACCTTGAATCAGGAGGCAATAAGCCTTACTGCTATGCTATCTTTAGTGACATCAAACATAGTGAAAATGCTTGACATATCCTAGATATGTTCTTCAAGTGAGGTGGATATTTCTCCAGTAAAAAATGGTATAGCCTTCAAAGCTTCTACTGGAATGCCATTCTTTTGAGTTAGGACTAAGTGATTGCCACCATTGAAGGTGACAAAGGTATGTGCTCTTGGCACCGCCATTGTAAATAAGGGTCTATTAATATGGATGACATGGCCTATAGATTGAGAAGGTCTGATAAAAGGAGGGGTAGACTGAGACCTAAAGGGTGTAGGTGATTCTCCTTGAGTTCCCCTTATAAGTGACAATGAAAGCCTACCTCTAGTTCTTCTAGAATTTGAATATGAAAGTTCAGAGTATTGGAAATTACCTCTAGAAGATTCTTTAGTGTGTATTCTTGGCATGTAAGTGGCAGTTGGTCCTTGCAAAGAGTCTAAATTTATTCCTTAGTGTCACCAAGTGCTTGATTGATTGCCTCCAAAGGCTGAATTATTCAGGAAAAGCACTGAATCCTCAAAAAGTGTGTTATTATTGTGTCCCACCAAGCATGCCAAAAATTGTGGTATGACCAATGGCTTGAAGTGGAATTCGATTTTTATTTTGATTTATTAAGAATCTATTCCACCAAGCATGCCAAAAACTATTGTCACAAAAGTTTGCACCCTTGATGACATAAGAAAGCTTAATCATCAACCTTGTGAAACATTGAATCAACCTCTCCAGTGTGGGACCTTGAGCTATTGTGAGGTTGAATCTCCATTGAAGGAAAAATTCCTCTTCAATTTGAATGTAGATGTTGGACCAACCCAAGACCAATGAAACTAATCTATTGATTTGATAGGGAAAAGGGAGAGAGAGAAGGGTTGCATGAAAGAAGGGAAAAGGGTTTGCACCCAGACTAAAATGATGATCTCCCCTATCTGTAGCATCAATAAAACCGCCCAAAGACATGCTAATTCCTATCTAAGTCTAGCTTTCTAAGAATGAGTCAAGGTTGGAATTATTAACAATGGTAGATAAACAAACAATATTCTCAGATGCCACTCTAAGAGGAGCCAACACTATCACACATGCTAAGAAAACAAGAAAATATGTATTCATACAAATAGGTAAGAAAATGCACACATTTGCATAAATTGAAACTAGGTAAGACAAACAAACTCTATTAATGTAGAGGCAAGGCAAATTTTACAAGTGCAGAAAAAATGAAGAGTTCTACGGAAGAAGAAAAAAAAGAGGGAGAAGATCCTGTAAACATGTTACAAAATTGCCTTTATAGTTCAGGCATAATTGAGATGGTTACAATTGATAAAACCCTAAACCTAACCAGGGTTAAGTTACAAAATGCCTGGGAGAGGAGAAGATCAAATCAATAGATCTGATAAAATGCTGGAACACCCTTAGGAAGACATCCCTCAACCTAGAAAAGAGAAAATTTGCTCCTTGGTGAAGTAATCCCTGACAACAAGCATGGCCAAGCACACCTGCAAGGACACAAGTTCTTTGTTCTAACTTGAAAAGGTATGTTGGCATCTGAAATCAGTTGCAGGGATCACCTCTAGAGTTATGGCACTGAGATCCGATGATTGGAGTGAGATCGGGTCTGAAATGGGCATCGACTGGGTCCTGGAAACATCCTCGACCATCAGGTCAACAACCACCCTCCTGCAAAGCATTCAAAACCCAATGGCCACCATGAATTCAAACATTTGTCATCAATCTGAGAGATTCATGCAAAGATGGATGCATGAGATCTCTCCATGCAAGCACCAAATAGGCCTATCACAAGATTAAAACATGGCCATTGAATTGGGCCTTTATGAAAATCCAATGGTCCCAGATGTCCAACGTGGCACCCCGGGTCCACGCCTGACTAGCTATGTTTGACCACTGACTGCAATGAGTTCTTATCCTGCGACATCACTATGGGTCTACTTTTACCTCATGGGATAACCCCTTCACTTTGTTCTACCTCACTTTTCTTATCCCGTGGCCCTTTTTCATTGTCTGTTCAACCTCGCAGGATAAGACATCCTCGTTTCTGCCTTTGTTTCCTTATCCTGCTGTTTCATCTGTCTCCATTTTTATCCTTATGGGATAAGCATCTATTTGTTTTGTCTTATTTGTTTGTTATTCCATGGACCTCTTTGAGCCCTTGCTTTTCTCCATTGGATAAGCATTTGTCACTTTTACTCCTTCGCTTCTTATCTCGCAGGCCACTGCTGATTTCTTTTCTAACCTCGCGGGATAAGGGGAAAGCCTAGCTTTTCTCTCGACAAGCTTATCCCGTAGAATTTTTGGTGCATTAATTTTATCCCATAGGATAAGAGAGAAGCCTCCTTTCCTTCATTGTTTCTTATCACGCGTGGTCTGCTATGTTTGACAATCCCGCAACTGGTTAGAGGAAAGGGGAAACTGGCCCGCTAGCGACCAGGAGCCCCTCCAACTGGTTGAACCTAAGTGAGTTGATCGGTTGACCTGGTCAAATTAGAGAAAGAACTAAAGCCCACCTGCCTCACTTTTCTTTTTTATTTTACCTATCCCACATGGTCTCTATTGTCTCCATTTTTTTCCTTGTGGGATAAGTGTCCTAGCTTTATTTTGACTTACTTATCCCATGTGACCTTATCCTGCGAGACATCCCTGTGTGTTGTATTATCAATTTTCTTATCCTTGTTGTTGTTGCAGTTTATCAGATCTATATTTATAGTTAAAATTGTAGATCCGGTGAAAACTAATTCACCCCCCCCCTCATTTTTCCTTCATTGTTGTTTCCAACAATTGGTATCAGAGCTAGATCCTCTAGAAGAAGCTTAATCGCTTGAGAAGATCTGGGATGGGAATTGGAGGTGTTATCTTTAAGATGAAGAGTTTGAGATTTGATAGAAGTCACTATGTTGTATGGAAGAATTAGATTGAGGTACACTTGAGATTTCTTGGAGAAGATTATTAGAAGATTACAAAAAATGCCTATTTTGTTCCTCAGAATGGATCAGTTACTGCTGATGAGATCAAGGAAGTTGAACATAACATTAGAGATAAGGAAGCATTGCCGAGTGCCCTGACTAATTTAGAAATGACTAATGTAATGGGGCTTTAGGTTGCACATGAGATTTGGGAGAAGCTTGAGACCTTGTATGAAGGAGATAATAAAGTCAAAGTTTCTAAGTTGCAGAGTTTGAAAGGGAAGTATGAGATGTTGAAGATGGGAGAAGATGAGAACATAAACACTTTCATGGCTAAGGTGAATGACCTTGTCCTAGGTATCAGATGTGTCGGTGGAACCCTTGAAGAAGATGAAATTATTGCTAAGGTGGTGAGATCGCCTCCTGCTTACAAATATAAGGTAGTTGCTATTGATGAGATCCAGAGTGTGACTACTATGACAAGAGATATGCTGGTTGGAAAGATTGTTGCATTTGAACTGAGTGAATTTGGTGAATCACATAGAAAGTCTGAGACAACAGTTAGAGCATCTGTATCCAGAAAGTAGAAGTATGATCCTTAAGAGTGAAAAACATCTAGATATGAAAGAGAGAAAAGAGAGATGGAAGAGAAGGAAAGAGAATTGGATGAGCTTGAAGTATTGATTGCCCAAAGATTACCTAAGGGAGCTGGTAAGTATGATGGAAAATTGCCTCTGAAATGTTTCTCTTGTAATAAGATAGGACATTTTTCTTCTAGATGCTGAGAGAGAATGTCTAAATATGATAGGCATGATAAATTTGATAAGCATGATAGGATGATAGATATGAGAAGTATTAGAAGTATGATAAGCCTTACAAGCCTAACCGGAAGTATAAGCATCAAAAGAACTGTTATTATGTTGTTGATGAAGGTGTTACAGATGAAGAATTAGAAGGAGATGAAGTTATGTTTATTGTCATTAAAGAAGATGGATTGGTACCTATTGATTCCACAAGTTGTAGTATTGAGGAAAAATATTTAGCTGCTAAAGTTGAAGAGAAAGATGAATGGGTGATTGACAACGGTTGTTCACATCGTATGGCCAGTGATAAAAGAAAATTTGTGAGTATGGAAAGATATGATGGTGGAATAGTAGTATTTGGAGATGACAAAGCCTGTATGATCCATGGTAGATGTTCTATTTCCTTTGATGGAAAGCATAACACTGATGATGCTCTATATGTTGAAGGTTTGAAGCATAATATTTTAAGTGTTGGATAGATGGTTGACAAAGGTTATGATTTATAATTCAAGAATGGTAAATGCAAGATCCTAATTGCCTTCGGAATAGAGATTGTATCTGGAACTAAGACTGAAGGTAATATCTTTCATTTGAATGCTGATGAGAAAAGTCTTTTGATTGCTCAGATTGATGAAAGTTGGTTGTGGCATAGGAAAATGTGTCATGCTAATTTTGACTCAATGATTAAGATCAATTCTACACAAGCTATTAGCGATTTTCTTAAAATTGTTAAGCCTGCTAATCTGGTATGTAAGGAATGTCAATTGGGTAAGCAAACAAGAATTTATTTCAAGAGAAAGCAATATACGTCTGATGGATTGCTATATCTTGTGCATACTGACCTATGTGGACCTACAAACGTTATAAGTGTGTAGGGTGACATATACTTTATGTTGTTGATTGATGATTATTACAGGATGATGTGGGTTGTCTTTTTGAAGGAGAAATCAGAAGCATTAGATAAATTTAAGATATTCAAAGATAAGGTTGAGATTGAGATAGGACTAAAGGTGAAATGTCTGAGATTTGACAGAGGGGGATAATTTTGTTCTGGTGAGTTTGATTCATTCTGTGAGAAGCATGGGATCAAAAGACAATTGTTTGCTCCTAGGACCCCTCAACAAAATGGAGTTGTTGAAAGGAAGAACAAGACTATCGAGTACATATAAAAGGTGATACCAGTAAGACCCTTTATGAGCTATGGTTTGGTCATGTTCCTACTATGAGATATTTCAAAAAATTTGGTAGCAAGTGTTATATCAAGAGAAATGAGGATATAGGAAAGTTTGATGCAAGAAGTGATGAAGGAACTCTCTTGGGATATTCAACAAAGAGAAAAACCTACCAGTGTTACTAAGAGACTGAGAAAGATAATGGAAACTACAAATGTGAAGGCTGATGAGAACCTTGGAAAGGAGATCAGAGAATACATATATGATGATGGTCAACATGTTGTCCTAACGCCTATTCAGACTGAAGAATTGAAGCAGAATGATCCAGTAGAGATAGTTAATCTGGATGTTGCTGCTGCCAATGAGGAGGTGTAGGAACCTGAAAACTAGAACAATCATAAGAATCTAAGGTATGTGAGATTGAATCACTCTAAAAATCAGATTATTGGAGATAATAATAAAGATGTGATGACTAGAAGAAGGTTAGCTACTGAAGAGGTATGTTTGATTTATAAAATTGAACCTCAAGGTGTTGTTGAGGCCTGTAAAGATGAAAATTGGATGAGGGATATGGAAGAAGAATTGGATCAAATTGAGAAGAATAACACATGGGAACTTGTGCCTAGACCTAAAGATAAGAATCTGATTGGTACTAAATTGGTATTTAGGAACAAATTAAATGAAGTTGGTGAAGTTGTTAGAAATAAAGCAAAATTGATATGCAAAGAATATTCACAGAAAGAAGGAATTGATTATGAGGAGACTTTTGCTCGAGTAGCTAGACTTGAAGTTGTTAGCTTATTGCTTGCATATGCTACCTATAAAGATTTCAAGATATATTAAATGGATGTCAAGTCTGCCTTTATGAATGGTGATCTTGAGGAGGAAGTCTACATTGAGCAACCTAATTGATTTTCATTATCAGATGATGGTGACATGGTATGAAAACTGAAGAAAGCTCTTTATGGATTGAAATAAGCCCCTAGAGCTTGGTATGCTAGATTAGATAGGTACTTTTACTGAAATTGGGATTTAATAAAGGTACTGCTGATAGTAATCTATATTTTAAGATTGATAATGATAACATCTTGATTGTTGAAGTCTTTGTTGATGATATTATCTTTGGGGAGATGATAAATTGAGTATGAATTTTGTCGGTGATATGCATAAAGAATTTGAGATGTCTGTGATAGGAGAGGTGAAATTTTTCTTAGGTTTACAGATTTCACTGACTGGAAAAGGTATTTTTATATCTCAAACTAAATATGTGAAGGAATTACTATAGAAGTTTGGGTTGGATGACTCCAAACCGGTTGAAACTTCTATTGTGACTGGTTGCAAATTATCTAAAAAATGATGAATCTTTGAAAGCTAATCAATATTTATACAGATCTATGGTTGGTGGACTGCTATAATTGACTCAGACTAGACCAAACATTATGCATGTTGTGTGCATGGCCGCTAGATATCAAGCTAATCCGAAAGAGAGTCATGTCACTGTTGTAAAGAGGATATTTCGATACTTGAAGGGAACTGTGGATTATGGTTTGTGGTATCCGAGGAATGATGATTTCATGTTATGTGCTTACACTGATGCTGATTGGTCTAGTGATGTTGATGACTGGAAGAGTACCTCTAGTGGTGCATTCTTTTTGGGTAAGAAATTGGTTTCATGGGCTAGTAAGAAACAAGATTTAGTGTCCCTATCTACTGCTGAAGCTGAGTACATTGTTGCTGCCAGTAATTGCATTCAGGTAGTTTGGATGATGAAAATGTTGAAGGATATCAGAGTTATTTATGATGAGCCTACTGTCATATATTGTGATAATTTAGTGCTATTACTATGTCAAAGAACCTGGTGCAACATTCAAAGACTAAACATGTGTCAATCAAATATCATTTCTTGATAGAAAAAGTCAGTGAAGAGGAAGTGAAGTTGGAGTATGTATCTACAAAGGAATAGATTGCTGACATTTTCACTAAGCCTTTTCCTGCAGATACATTTGTCTATTTGAGAGACAAGTTAGGGGTATCTACCTCTCCTGATGAGAACTAGATGCATTGAGTTGCATCAATCCGGTGGACTTCATAGTCTTATCTTTTTGTCTGAATTGATGAGGTGGTGCTACTACTTTGCTGGAGTAGTTAGTGGGAGAGAATCATGATTTGTCTATGCTTGGGGGAGAGTAAGTTTGGTTTTTTGTTTTTAGAATCTTTGGCATTGCTATCAAAGGGGGAGAGAAGCACGTGAAAAACTATTTTATTTTCTTGATCTTAGGGGGAGTATGTTGGATATGTTTTCTTTCTTTGCATTGATTGTTTTTCACATTCATATGTTTCCATCAATGCCAAAGGGGGAGATTGTTGGACATTGTTGCTGGTAGGATATGTTGTTGTTATTGATGTCAACATATTCTTGCTCTGATGATTGTAGATTGGTTTATTGGGATGATGGTTTGATGTATGGAGTATTTTTAGTATTATTATATCTCTTTGTATTAGTTTTGGTGATTCAAAAAGTCTAATTGATCATATCATATGATTCGGTTTGCAGTTTGCTTTTCTGATTACTACTTTGCAAAGTTCAGTATTTCCTCAAGTATATTTCGGTGTGATCAGATCTTGGGCTCATATTTTGGGAGATTGTTTGGGATGGTCTTGTGTATCTTCATTTCAGATGGTTTGTTATTTGGTGCTCCGCTAGTTATCTTTCTTTGTGACAGTTACTGTTGTTTGAGTATTCTTAAGGTTCAGATGTTGATCGATGAAGATTTGATAAGTGGTGTTGGTGTAGCTATTACTGATGATTCCAATGTGCTTTTTGGTGTTTCCTAATTGTTTCCTATTTTTCTTGATGATCCTCATTGACCATTGTTTGAGTTTTTGGTGATTTTGCTGATCCGGTGATGTTCTTCGTGTTATGTGGTTTTCCTGGTGGTGTAGTGTGTTGCAGTTGATCCTGGCGTGATTACTGGTGGTGATGAGTTTGGAAAATTGATTCAGGTCCATGTTATGTCATGTATATCATTATATTGGTCCAGTGGTTGATCATTGTATCATGTGATGTAATTTTGTAATTATGAGTTGAGGGTTTAGCCAACCTTGTTGTCAAGGTTGATGAATTGTATAAATAGGTGATATTGTCATATAATTTAGGTACGAAGGTTGTGTCTGCATTATCAGAGAGTGGTGTAGGTGCGAACAAGGATTCATCTTTTAGTGTGGAGTATTGAGAAGAGTTTGGTGCTATAGAGAAGACATATGTGCCTAACCGGAACTATCATCAGGCATTTGGAGATGTTATTCTTTTAGTTCATTTTTTCTTGATTGTAGTCTAAATCTTGTTGTAAGTCAATGAGACTTTCATGAGGGTTGTAGCCTTCTGGGTTATTGTATCTTGAGCAGTGAGCTCTAGGCAGTGTGTTTGAATGCTGGTGCATTCCCCATTGTAATATTTTTGCATACTACTGCAGAGTATCATCTTATTGTGGGTAGGTTCCCACCGTGGTTTTTCCCTTAACCAGGTTTTCCATGTCAAAATCTTGGTGTTGTGTGTTGTATTATCAATTTTCTTATCGTTGTTGTTTCTGCAGTTTATTGGATCTGTATTTGTCATTAAAATTATAGATCTGGTGAAAACTGATTCACCCCCCTACCAATTTTCCTTCATTGTTGTTGCCAACAATAGAACCATTTTTAGTTTTACTTGAGTTCTCATAAATATTGTGGTGTTTTGGATCTTATTCATTCTGATGTGTTTGGTCCTTTAGATGTTCATTCAATTGGAAAATCCACATATTATGTTTCATTTATTGATGATTTTAGTAGGACATGAGTATATTTTTTAAAGAGTAAATCTGAAGTTTTTTCAGTCGTTTTAAAAAAATTAAAGAAATGGTTGAGTTGCAGACTGGAAAGAAAATCAAATGTTTGAGGACTAAGAATGGCGGTGAATTTTACTCTAATGATTTTGATAGATTTTGTAAATATTGTGGCATTAACATATAGAAGATAGCTTTGTATTCTCCACAACAGAATGGAGTTGCAAAAAGAATGAACAAGACACTGATGGAGAAGGCTAGGAGTATGCTAAGTGGTGCTAGTCTAGAACAAAAGTTTTGGGCTGAAGTTGTTACCATTGCTTGCTACTTGAGTAACAGGTCTCCTACATCAACTCTTATTGATAAAATGCCTATGGAAGCATGGTTAGGTCACAAGCCATTATTGAGACATCTTAGAGTTTTTGGTTGCAAGGCATATGCACATGTGCCAAAGGAGAAGCAAACAAAGTTGGAGATTAAGGATGTGAATGTATCTTCATCGGTTATAGTTATGGTGTGAAAGGATACAAGCTTTGAGACCCTATTGCACAAAAGGCAATTCATAGTAGAAGTGTTATTTTTAGAGAAATTAAGTGTCCTATTACATTGCAACCATAACAGACTAAACAAGAAGATGTGATTCAATTCCCTTCTATGTCTGAAAGAGTTGAGTCTAGACCACTTGATAGGTAAGAAGTTGAGGATAGCTCATTTAGCTCTGAATCATTAGAAGAGGAGGAAGAACCTCCAACTCTTCTTGTTTGAAGATCTACAAGACATAGACAACCACCTCAGAGGTATTCACTTGATGATTGGAGATGTATTTTTGCTTTGAATGTACTAATGTGGATGAACCTAAATCTGAGAAGAGGCTTTAGGTATAGATGATGCAAAATCCTGGAAGATTTCTATGGAAGAAGAAATGGTAGCTTTGAAAAAAAATGATACATGAGATCTTGTACCATTGCTTGAAGGATGAAAACTCATTGGTTGCAAATGGGTGTTCACGAAAAAGACTAGTTCAGATGGAAGCATTGAGAAGTATAAAGCAAGGTTGGTTGCAAAAGGCTCCTCTCAGGTTGAGGGTATTGATTATGGTGAGATATTTTCTCCTATTGCAAAAATCTCATCCATTAGATTTTTGCTTTCTATTGCTGCTGCTTATGACTTAGAGGTTGAGCAAATGGATGTGAAAACTACTTTCCTTCATGGTGATTTGGAGGAGGATATCTATATGACACAACTAGAGCACTCTGTGGTGAAAGGTAAAAGTAATTTGGTTTGTAAATTGAAGAACTCTTTGTATGGCCTCAAATAGAGTCCTAGGATGTGGTACCATACATTTGATACATATGTGTTGAGTTTGGGATTTGAGTGTTCTAATTTAGATTGTTGTGTTTATTATAAATATGATGGTGATTATTTCCTGTACATTGCATTATATGTTGATGATATGTTATTCATTGGTAAAGGTAAAAGTATGGTTTCAGAACTAAAGTCTCAAATTGTTGCTAAATTTAAAATGAAAGATGTTGGTGCAACAAAACATATTCTTGGGATGGATATTAGAAGAGATAGAGTGAACACGAAGCTATGGCTAGGCCAGAGTATATGAATTCAATTCTATAGAGGTTCAACATGTAGGATTGTAGACCATTATGTGTTCCCTTCACAGTTGGAACAAAATTATCTGTTTCAGATTGTCCTACATTTCCATCAAAGATGGAAGACATGAGCAAAGTGCCTTACCAGAGTGCAGTTGGAAGTTTGATGTATGCTATGGTCTCTACTAGACCAGACATTATCCAAGCAGTGGGAGTTCTTTCCATATATATGTCTAATCCTAGTATAGTTCATTGGGATGTAGTCAAAAGAGTCTTTAGATATTTGAAGGGTACCTCAAAGTATTCTTTGTGTTATTATGGTAATTTAATTGGAGACGTAATTTCCCCTAATATTCATGGTTAGGTGGATTTAGACTAGGTAGGTGATAGTGATAGCAGAAGATCCACCAGTATTATGTGTTTACTTTATTTGGTGGTGCAATTAGTTGGATGAGTAAGCGACAGGCTATGGTTTCTTTGTTCACTACATAAACAAAGCATATGACAACTACTCATGCTTGTCATAGGGGCTTCATTGGCTAGGCAATATTATATTACGTGCATTCATATTGGGGGGTTTAATATCCAAAAAATGAGGGTACAATATATTATCTATCAGTGAAAATAGGGGGCTTTTTAATTTGGGCTATGAAAAAATAAAATATTTGGTGAAAATAGGTGGGCTTTTAATTTTAGTTGTGTATTAGGAGGGGGTGACAAAAAAGGAATTTAGGGCAATATTTTTTGAAAATAGGGGGGTTCTTTAGTATGCCATGAGCACACATTTTATAACCCGAGTTCACTTAGTGAAGCCCCTGTGATGCTTGTAAACAAGCCATTTGGCTTAAGAGACTGTGTTCAGATATTGGAATAAAACAAGGTACAATGACAATTTATTATAATTGTCAGAGTGTGATTTGCCTAGCTAAGAACTCGACATTTCATGCCCAATCCAAGTACATTGATGTTCAGTCTCATTTTGTTAGGGATATGGTCGAAGATGGTAGGGTGAAGATGGTTAAGGTAGAGACTTTGATGAATGTTGCAGATTCTTTAACTAACACTATGAGCACAAAGAAGTTTAGATGGTGTTTGGAGTCTATGGGCCTCATGGCCCCTAATAATTAAATTATTGTGTTGATACTTACTTTTCTCTTGCAAGGTATTAGACAAGTGGGAGAATGTTGGGAAAATGGTGTCTCAACCTTGCGTTTATGTGAGGTTACTATTTATAGTAAGTTTTTATTTTAGCATGAAATAGTGTGAAATTATCCCTGAAGCTTCTAGTTGGCTAGATGAGCATGCCGGTAAATTTTTGTCACAAGATCATAGCTAGTTTTGAAGATATTAAAGTTTCCATTTTTGGAGGGTGTGATAAAAGGTTTAAAATTAATTTTAAGGACTTTAGAGGCTTTGAAATTCCCTAAAAAGTGGGCATAAACAATGTAGTGGTTTACAGGGTGATAGAGAACTTAACGAGCTTTCTAAGTTTCAAACGATTCGTCAATCGGACACATTTTTCACAAGTTATGGCCTCTGAAAATTTGGACTCCTAAAATAGGAAATATAAATTGCATCAGACACATAAATGAGCTATAAAATGGAGAAACACATGTTGATGTGTGTTTTGACACATCATATCACATCTATAATGGAGATAAGGTTGACTCTACTTTATTGGGTGGTTTTAGCCTATGGTTTTGTAATATTGTTTGACGGTTTCTTACATTATATCTCCCATATATGAGGTGTGTAAGATATAGGTTGTGTGTAAGAGTCTTATGGATATTGAGTTACCTCTGAGTCTTTGATTAGTGGTACTCCTATGAAGAGATTTCTCTACAAGTATATTGTAATCTGTTATTGAATGTTGAATAATATATTGAGTTGCTTTTAAAGTGTGGGGTTTTTCTCCTAAAAGGGTTTTCCCCATGTAAATCACCATGTTTTGTTGTGGTATGCATGATATTATGTTTATTATTGTTAGGTTTCTATAACTGCTGTAATGATCTGTAAAAGTTTTGCATTACCCTCCTCTTAAGGTTAGTGTAGGAAATTGTTTCGCTACTTAACTTCCTCATAGATATCTATTAGATAAGAGTATTCTTATGGAAATGGCTCGCCAAATGATATCGAGCCATGAGCATCAATCTGGGCCTCATAAGATAGGTCTCAAGTTCTCCACTTTCATAGGGAGATAATCCATCAACTCCATCTACAAATCTCTTTCCATGGAGGAGGAAATGAAGAGAGTGACCATGAGATTCTTCAAAGCTAGGAAGTATTTTGACCATAGAGGCATGAAGAACAAGATCAAGAAGAGTTACACCCATGTCCACTGGATTGAAGATGTATGGATTGATTGTAGAATTAAAGAGGACATCTAGAGACTTGACTATTATTGTTTTATAGTAGAACAAATTGAGAATCTTGATCTTGCTAAGGTTCCTAAGGATCTTGAAGAAGATGGAGACATCCTAGATCCTATGTATGAGAAAAACAAAGTTGTTGGATCACCTTTGCCTCTTATTCAATGGTCCCAAAAGGAGAATACTTCAATAAGGGCTAGGTTATAGAAAATTATTGATAATACTAGTTGTATACACCTAAAAATGGTTTGAAGATAATTAATTGAATAAGCAATTATTTAGTTAATCCCCCTTCCCAATTTAAATGAATTCATTAGCAATTTGATTAAATCTCTTTCGCCTGCTTATTAATAAATCTAAGGATTTATTTAATAAGTTCATCTCAATGGTCTCCTTTGATTAATTAATCCAAATTAATTAATCCCCCCCCCCTCATTTAATTCATTTCTTCTAACCCCCTAATTAAATAAAACAAATCAATTTTTATGAGTTGTTGAAAGTTAATTTGTATTTTCCTATTATTTGAATTTTTCAATTTAAATTCCTCACATCCTCCTAACCTAACCACCTCCTAACCTAACCCATTTCACCTTACCTTGGGTTTAACTAACCCTATCCTATCTTGCACATCCTAACCTCCTATGGTGTGGATATTCTCCCCTTGAGACACATGGCACTTAGGCCACATGTCTCCTCCCTTGGACACTTGCCCTCTTATGAGAAAGGATCATTGACACTTGTCACCATACAACCTCTTCTCCAACCTCCTCCAATTTTACCCTTGATATCTTCAGACTCAATCTTGACCGTTGATTCCTGCCACCTCACCCTGGCCTTGGAAATCCTATAAATATCCCCCATTTTGGAGCACAAAGGATCCCATCTCATATCAATTTAGGCATTGTTACTATAGGCATATCCATTCTAGCATATCATATAAGCATTGTTATTATAGGCAATTGCATCTTAGATCTAGCTTAATTTGATCATTTTCTAGCATAATTGTTGAATCATGTAGCTTAATCAATCTCTATTCTAGCTTAATCATGCATATTATTAGCTTAATTAGCCTCTTGGATCAATCTAGCATAATCAATCTCATCTATCTTGCATATCATCATCATTTTAAATCCTCAGTCTAGGTGTAGTCAAGTCACTGGGATTGCTTATCCAAATCTGAGAGCAAATCCACACTTGCATCTCTTAGGAGGTGATAGGTCACTTTGTCATGGTTTATCTTTCATTTGATTTCAATTTACTAACCATGCTTGTAATGATCTATTGAGTGTTTGTGTTGTAGCTGCAGGTACCCTACTTCACAACCATGACATTTTGGCGCCCATGGTGGGGCCTGATGCCTTTGATCTTTAACAAGTTTGCTTGCAGGAAATTTCATTGACAGGTTGATTAGCTCTTTTGGTGTGTATATTAGCTCTCTCGGGCTCCCGAATCACATTCTTGGCCTCTTTTGTAGTGTTCCGACACCTCAAATGGCGTTTTTGGGAGACTTCTCAACTTTGTTTTCATATTTTTCTGTACTTTAGTGTTTTTGGTATATTTGACAGTGTTTTCAATCTATTTAACAACATTTTTGGTATGTCTTCTGGCATTTTTGGTATATTTGACAACGTTTTCAGTCTCTTTAACAATGTTTTTGGTGTGCAGAATAGCATTTTTGGTGTGCGAAATATCATTTTTGGTCCATTTGACAGTGTTCTTAGCACATATGATGGAATTATTGGTCAATTTGATGGTGTTTTCAATTTTTTATTGACTTGGCAAATATTGTATGTTGCATTCCTTATTTCTGCTTCTGGACTGTCATTTTCCTAAACCTAATTTGCAGATTATTGGTTTTGCAGGTACTTATTTTGCTGTGAAAGACTGAAGTTATAAACTATTTCACCGTCAAAGAATGCAATATAAACTGATAAATTTGTTTTAGCCGTGAGATTTTGCACTTATTTTTGTCAAATTAGGCACATAGACTAATTACAATGGAAATGAACAAACATGTCTTATGTGTTTTGATGATAGGCGAGTATGCTCTCACCTTTCTTAGGTGATCAGAAAGATAGACTCATCTTTTTATTTCAATAGTGCATATCTTTAGCGGGCCTGCCCTCTCGAGGAGCCTATAAGGCCAAAGCCATTAAGGCTGGTGAGAGGGGAATGACCCAAGTGGGAATGGCTAACACCAAGTACTCCAACCCACTATAAAATAAACACGATTTGATGAAAATCTAGTCAATGAAAAATTCTTGGGAATAGCTCTCCTTAGTACCTTCGAGTATATCAAACCTTGGTTTTCAAGGCTGGGGGACATCTTAATTGAGTTTATACCCCGACGTGCCGAACAGATCCCTTACTAGTTCCTATTAAAATTAGAAGCTACCCGGTTTACCTCCGAACATTATTAAATTCTTAGTGCATGGAGGGGGAAGAATCTCTCCTTAAGACACTCACCATATGTCCCTCTTGAGTGTATGTGTGAACTCCTCTTTTGAGACCTTATTGCTAGGCTCATAATGGGACTCCACTAGCTCTCGCAAAGGCAAAAACACAAGCGCCCTTTATGGGGTGACAAGGCTGTGTGAGATGACAGGGTACCAAGTGTGGGCTAAGAATTAATAATGAAGCCAATCTCCTTAGGATAGATTGAATGATGTGTTTTCAATTGTTCAAAACCCATGAAAAACTAGGCTTTCTTTAAAGCTTCTTGAACATACACTTTATGTGTCCTTTGGGACAAAAATACAATCTGAATTTTGTGTTTGTAAGTCAAGTCAAGATATCATCCATTGAAATACAACAAAAATTGCAAACTCGAACTTCAAATTGTCAAATTTACAAGTTTCACAACATATTAGCTCTTTCAGTCTAAACAGTTGCACTTACGATCCAAACAGTCGCACTTACGGTCCAAATCGTTGCACTTTCAGTCCAAACAGTCGCACCTACAGTCCAAACAGTCACACTTATAGTCCAAAAATTCGCACCTACGGTCCAAACAGTCACAATTTTAGTCCAAACATTAGCTCTTTCGGTCCAAATAGTCGCACATACGGTCCAAACAATCACACTTTCAGTCCAAACAGTAGCTCTTTAAGTCCAAACAGTCGCACTTACGATCCAAACAGTTGCACTTATGGTCCAAATAGTAGCTCTCATAGTCCAAACAGTAGCTCTCTCAGCCCAAATAGTAGCTCTCTTAGTCCAGACTGTAGCTCTTTCAGTCGAAACAATATCTTTCTCAGTCCAAACAATAGCTCTCACGGTCCAAACAGTAGCTCTCACGGTCCAAACAGTAGCTCTCATGGTCCAAACATCAACTCTCTTGGTATGAATGTTAGCTTTCTCATATTTCAACATTAACTCTCCAAGGTTGAGCTTGCTAGGTATAAACATCAATTTTCTCTGTCTATACATTAACTCTTGGGGTCAAAATAAACATTGTCTAAGTTCTAACATCACTAGTTTAAACTTCAGAGTTCTTGGTCCAAACGTCAGCTCTCTTGGTCTAAACGTCAGCTCTCTTGGTCTAAATGTCAACTCTTTTGGTCTAAACATCAGGTCTCTTGGTCTAAATATCAGCTGTCTTGGTCTAAACGTTAGCTCTACTAGTCTAAACGTCAGCTCTCTTAGTCTAAACGTAAGCTCTTCTAGTCTAAATGTCATCTCTCTTAGTCTAAACAACAACACTTTTGGGTTGAATGTCAAATTGCTCATGTTTTGACACTAGATCTCCTAGTTTGCACTTGCTAGGTCTAAATTTTAGTTATCCGAGTTTGAAAATCAAAAAGTTAGGTCAAAACAACAATCTCCTAAGTTCAAACACCCAATTTGTTGAGTCTAAACATCAATATTTTAAACTTTAGAGTCATTGCACTGCATAATAGCATTTTTGGTATGTTCCTCAGCATTCTTGGTCATTTTTTCAGCATTTTTTGTCAGTATAGCAACATTTCTGGTCAGTATAGAAGCATTCTCAGTCAGTTTGTCAGCGTTTCTAGTCAGTATAGCAGCATTTTTGGTCAGTATAGTAGCATCTCTAGTACATATAGCAACATTTCTGGTCAATATAGCAACATTCTCAGTCAGTTTGTCAGCGTTTTTGGTCAGTTTGTCAGCATTTCTGGTCCATATAGCAGCGCTTTTGGTCAGTTTTGCAACGTTTCTGGTCATTTTGTTAGCGTTTCTAGTAAACTGCACAAAAATCAAAAAACAAAAACAACCCATTTCTCAGATAGTCAAACATAGAGACTAGGTTATCTTCTTGGGTCATTCAATCAGGTTATCTTTTGTCAAAATAGTTTCAAGACTAGACACACTAAGGTTCTCAAGTATTCATCTCCAACAAGTTTAAGATCTAATAGCTTAAAGTGCAACATCACATTTTCTTTGATAAACTGATCGTTCAAACATAGTTTCTCATCAGGATGTATCATCCTTTATCACAAAACTACAATGCTTTATCAGATTAACCTCATTCTCTATCATAGGATATATCATTCCTATTGAACTTGGTCATATCAAAAATCACAAAATTTACACTCCAAAACTAAGATTGAAAAACTTATAAACAAGCAAATACTTGAAAAGATCATTTCGTGTCTATCCATCTATAATTTTTACCTCAACAATTGATCACTTATTGCGACACATTATAGAAGATTTAAACCTCACAAAACATTCAGAATACATATATGCCCACTTTAACTAGAGCGCAAAGGCATAAGATCAAAGAAACATAAATAGAAACATTTAAAATAGCCGAAGAGCATAGAAACATGGAATACCAAAGTAAAATACAAGAAGAAGACATAACACGTCAACATATTAGAGAAATCAAAGAAGCCCAAAATCAAAATCCAACTATGTCAAAACCTCACAAGGATTCAAATACATCTCCAATGAAAGGTGGCTCTTTTATGCAACTATTAAAGAGATCCCTAAGGGATTTTGATGAGAAAGATCATAATCGCGCACCTATGTCTAGCAATCGCTCATTCCCCCACAAGAAAATTGACTCTCCAAAGGCATCTATTCCTACCTCTTGAAAGATTTCAAGAACCTTCCATTGCATCATAACCAAACAATACACCCAAAGATGAAGTTCCCCAAGGGATATCCATGATTGCCATCAAACCTATTTCAGAGGATCCTATTCAAAGCCCATCTCCTTCATATCTAAGAATTGATTCCTTGCAATATCCCCATAACACTCCCTTGCAAATTGAAGTCCTCATTCATAGAACACTCGTTAAACGTGTCCTAATAGATGGGGAAGATGGCTTAAATATTTTCTCATTGAGTATTGTCTTTTCTCTAGGTTATTCTGAAGATGTAGTTGATCCCCGAAAAAAGATCACATTCAAAGCATATGATGAAGAAGAGTGTTTCTCTAAAGGAATTATGATATTACCCATCAGAGTGGGAGCTTTGTAGAAAGACATAGCATGCCAAGTTCTAGACTTAGATTTATCATACAACATACTCTTGGGAAGACCATGGATACATGACATACATGCTATTCCATCAACATATCATCAGTGCCTGGAATTTCCATACAATGGGCAGGAAATCACAATCTCAGCAGACTCAAATCCATTATAGTATTGTAATAATTTGAAACCAACTCAAAAGATCATTGTTCCTCATAACAAAGAGACATCATCTTCAAGCACACAATCCAAGGAACAATCATTTGCCTCAATTCTATCAAGCATGGAAAAACAAATGCAGCTAAGAGATTGAGGGAACAAAGAATATTCATTATCATGGAAGAACAAATAAAAGCAACTTGAAATTGAAAGGGAAGAAGTAGATGTAGGTGTTGATGTAGTTCATGCGTATGTAGTGCAAATGTTAGGAACTAGCCTTCTTGAATTAGAATCACATTCGGTTGACTTGGACTTAATCGAGGACAATCGGGAGCTACTTGCGCAAGTTTATTCCGATGAGAGTATCGTTCTAGACTTTAAATTGCATATCGAAAGCTTTGACATCTCTATCATGACCCCTAATATCTTTGAAACAATTCACCTTGAGGATCCTTTACCCTCAATCCATTCTAAACTTATGGATTGGGAAAATGAAAGACATACTACCATTGATACCTTTCCTAATGACCATTCCATATCCTTATATCTTAATGCAATCGAACCCACAACAACTTCCACCAGGAATTTCACTAACGTATCTTCGAGTCAAGTGGGTGCCAAATCTCCTAGTCGCAAAAGTGAAAATAGAGAAAATAATATCAAGTCTAATGCTGAAAACCATTTATTGGCAACATTAGACCTTGAAAAAGTAAAAAGAAAGGATGCATCTAACGGGGAAAACCTCCTTGAGGCGTCGGAAGATGGGAGATTTGACACCTTACCTGAATTTTATCAAGAGAGGTCATCTATCCTGACAGAAAAAACAGATGCAATTAACATTGGCACAAATGATCTATATCCAACAACTTCTCTATTAGAACTAGAAAGGCAAAAATATTTGGAACTCTTCAAAAGGAGGCAAATCAAAAGATGGTCACATGCATACATTCCAAGGTTGGATCTAGATCTTATAATACATCACCCGAATATCAGTCCAGGAGCAGGCATCAATAATGGAACACAACATGGATCAAGAGTAGGCATTCTATTTATCACACCACAATGTCATACAATCCTAAAGAGGTACAAATTAAACTTTCCGTGCACCAACAACACATCAGAATATGAAGCTTTGGTTATAGGTATCAAAATGGCTATATAATGGAACATTACACAACTTCAAGTCTTTGGAGATTCTCAGCTCGTCACCAATCAAATTAATGACGATTACCAAACAAAGGTTGACAAGCTAATTCCTTATAAGAAGATGGTTGATGATGTCAAGAAATACTTTGTCGAAATAAATTTTCAGCAAATTCCGAGGAATGATGACAAAGCAACAAATTGCATGGAAACACTTGCTTCTCTATTGCAGACATAGGAAAATCAAGAGCGTTACGAATTCCTAGTGGAAGAGTTGCTTTACCCTGCTCATAATTGTCCTGATTCCTAAACTATCTGTCACCTTGTTGGGCATAATTCCTGCTATGGACAAACTTATACGTACCTAAAAGATAAAACCCTACCTCCCGATTTGTTGAAAAATCAAAAGAGAAACTTTATTCGCCAATCCTCCCATTGTACTCTTGTGGTAGATACCTGCTTAAATGAGGTCTGGATGGTACTCTTTTAAGATGTCTCAAACAAGAAGAATCTAAGAAGTCCTTAAATGAAGTCCATAACGACATTTGTGGCACTCATTCAAGTGGTCTTACCCTTTTGAAAAAACTCATACGCCTGGGCTATTATTGGCCAACTATGGAATGAGATTCTTTTCAGATAGCTAGAACATTGAAACAATGTCAGATCCATGGGAATTTGATTTATGCACCAACATAAGAACTTCATGCTTTGGCAACATCTTGGCCTTTCTGCCAATGGGGTCTTGATCTAGTAGGCAAGATAAATCCTCCTTCCTCCAATGGTCACAAATTCATCCTTGTAGCTATAAAGTATTATATAAAATGGATTGAGGCAATACCTCTCATCAATATCATAGGAAAACAAATTGTTTCATTTATCTTGAACTACATAATCTATCGCTATGGAATACCCATGACCATTATCACTGATAATGGGCAACCATTCAAGAATCAAGATGGTGAAGAGCTATGTGATAAATTAAAGATCCAACACAAATTTTCCACACTGTACTATCCATAAGGAAATGGAAAAGCAGAAGCATCAAACAAAACTATTTTGAAAATCCTCTAAAAGACAGTGAATAATATTGGCAAAGATTGGCATATTCAATTGAACCCTGCTCTATGGGCTTACCATACTATTATCCGCACACCAACATGGGCCACACCTTTCTCTCTTGTTTATGGATCAGAAGCAATACTACCAATAGAAGTAGAGATACCTTCTCTATGAGTATCACTAAAAGGTCTTATCCCAGACGAAGAACAACAAGTATCTAGATTACAGGAGTTAGAATTAATCCATGAACGAAGACAAAATGCCTTTGATCATTTAAAGGTATATCAAAAAAGAATATGTTGAAGTTATAATCACAAGGTGAAACCAAAAACCTTTCAGGTTGGGGAACTAGTCTAAAGGAAATCCACAAAATTAGTCAAATCAAGAAAATAAAGGGAAGTTTGAACCAAACTGGTTAGGTTCGTTTGTGGTCACAATAGTATTTGGGTCAGGAGCATATCAACTATCAACACAAGATGGGGATCAACTCGAGGAACCCATCAATAGCATGCATCTGAAGAAGTTTTATGTCTAAAAAAGTAGAGAATCCAAAAACAGTGAAAAAGCAGAAAATCCAAAAACAATGAAAAACAGGAAAATCCAAAAATAGTGGAAAAGCAAAAAATACAAAAATAACAAAAACAACAAAAACAACAAAAACAATGAAAAATTAAAAAAATCAAATATGAGAAAAAGTGCAATAAAAATAGATGGTGAAAACTTGACAAAGAGGCGCTATCTATCAGCTAGCTCTTCCATCTATTGGTTCATGCATCCTTCCGCTTGCATTCAATTCCATCAACACCATTTATATCCATAATAAAGCCTTTGTACATACGTAGGCATCACAGGTGATTTCTCGCCATGGTTTGGATCATTGGGTATATCATAATTAATTTGTTTCTAGGCTTGGGGCAAAATACTAAACCTAGTCGGGGGCAAAAAATTTCATCATTTTGAGCTTACTCAAAAAGGTAGAACAACAGTTAGGCAACATTTGTCAAGCAAAAATTGAGACACATCCAATGTTGAACATAAGATCAAATTGTCAACCATCAACTATCACATATCAGTCTAAACATGACAAACACATATCAATGGATGATATATTTTGACTAATGATTTTAACACTTTGATAATAATGGTTCAACTATTTTATCTTGTTTTTTCGCTATCATGATTTCTGAGTGACTCCAGGATGTCTTTGACTAGAGGAACAAGGAACGAACATGATATTTTTCTTCCTGCTGTCTGTAAATTAGTCGTTAATATATGCAAAGTTGTCTCAGGACATGATCATCGGAGTATCATAGAAGACATTTTAGACTTGCTTATAAAAATAGTTAATACTGCCTATTTTACACAAGCAACACTCAAGTCATCTTGGTTCAATTATACCTCGATGCTTGTGCTAACTTGCAATATCAAAATCCAGGTAAGTAGTGCTCAGGTCATTATGGTTTAATTATACTATCGATGTTTACACTCACTTCCCACATTTTAAAAAGCTCAATGATGACAAACAACAATAACCCAATGACTGGTCCAATCATAGCTTTGCATTTTATTTTCATTTAGCTTGGATTTCATTCTTGCATGGGATCACAAAAGCTCATCTTCTCCAAGGCCAAATCTATCATAGGAATCATCAATGTATCATCATAGGTGTATACACAATCAGAATGATGACTCCTCTCTCTCTAGATATTGTCCACCCAACACAAATCTTATGCTACCCCCTCAAACAAAATCCACATCAGCATATCTCAATCTTTCTACAACCTACTATCAACAAAATGTCAGTTCTTTATCCAATCAACCTTATCAATTCTATCAATCAATCTCATCTGATCTATTCTATCATGTCTTATACAAGATATATCTTTCCTGGAACTAGACATTATGATCAAGTCTTATACAGGATATATCGTTCCTAAAACTAGACCTTTTGATCATCTTTATCTTATACAGGAGGTGTCATTCCTAAAACCAGACTAAATATCGATCTTATCAATCTTATCAATTCAATCAAGCTTTATCAATCATCACATCTAGAACCACATCATAGTGATCAAAGAACTTGCACTTTCATCAATCAACGTTACAGAAGTCAAATCATTTCTAATTGGGAAATCAATTTCACAATGATCGAAACACTCCAAAGGTCATTATCTCAATTGATCTCCCAAGGGGGTATCATCGTACCACAATTTATCAATTAATGTCTGGGGCATCCTATCGAACCAATATCACATCAACATCATCAAATTGAGATTATTCTTTGAATCAACGCATCATCACACCTCGCTTCAAAGAGGGGAAAAATGTATACACCTAAAAATGGTCTGAAGATAATTAATTGAATAAGCAATTATTTAATTAATCCCCCTTCCCAATTTAATTGAATTCATTAGCAATTTGATTAAATCTCTTTCGTCTGCTTATTAATAAATCTAAGGATTTATTTAATAAGTTCATCTCAATGGTCTCCTTTGATTAATTAATCCAAATTAATTAATCCTCCCCCCATTTAATTCATTTCTTCTAATCCCCTAATTAATTAAAACAAATCAATTTTTATGAGTAGTTGAAAGTTAATTAGTATTTTCCTATTATTTGAATTTTTAAATTCAAATTCCCCACATGCCACATGCCACCTAACTTCTAACCTCCTAACCTAACCACCTTCTAACCTAACCCATTTTACCTAACCTTGGGTTTAACTAACCCTATCCTATCTTGCACATCCTAACCTCCTTATCCTAACCTCCTATGGTGTGGATATTCTCCCCTTGAGACACATGGTACTTAGGCCACATGTCTCCTCCTTTGGACACTTGCCCTCTTATGAGCAAGGCTCCTTGACACTTGTGACTATAGAGATGAAAAGTGTCCCTTCCTCCAACCTCTTCTCCAACCTCCTCCAATTTCACCCTTGATATCTTCAGACTCAATCTTGACCGTTGATTCTTGCCACCTCACCCCTAGCCTTGGAAATCCTATAAATATCCCCCATTTTGGAGCACAAAGGATCCCATCTCATATCAATTTAGGAATGGTTACTATAGGCATATCCATTCTAGCATATCATTTAAGCATTGTTATTATAGGCAATTGCATCCTAGATCTAGCTTAATTTGATCATTTTATAGCATAATTGTTGAATCACGTAGCTTAATCAATCTCTATTCTAGCTTAATTGCATCATCATCATAGATTAATCATGCATATAATTAGCTTAATTATACTCTTGGATCAATCGAGCATAATCAATCTCATCTAGCTTGCATATCATCATCATTTTAAATCCTCCGTCTAGGTGTAGTCAAGTCACTGGGATTGCTTATCTAGATTTGAGAGAAAATCCACACTCGCATCTCTTAGGAGGTGATGGGTCACTTTGTCATGGTTTATCTTTTGTTTTATTTCAATTTACTAACCATTCTTATAATTATCTATTGAGTGTTTGTGTTGCAGCTGCAGGTACCCTACTTCACAACCACGACACTAGTGTTTGGTTAAATTTGTATGGTGTTCAACTGAAGCCTTTCCAGACTGAGTCATTTGAGGATGATACTGTTGGTCCTAAAGGAAATCTTTTGAAATTAAGGACCAAGAACAAATAGGATCCTATGGTTCCTAAAGGTCCAAAATTCAAATTCACTGTCAGAAAGGGTAAGAGCCAAGGTTAGTCTTTAACTCAAGAGACTCAAGCTAATGATGAGATTGAAGGAGAAGAAGAAGAAAATGAAGCAGAACAATGAGAAGAAGATGAACTAGAAAATGAGCAAGAATAGGAGGAAGGAGAATTTGATGAGGAGAGATTACCTGAAATTCCAAGTACTTCCCAGTCTCAAGAAACACAAGAAAGTATTCCTCTCGCATAATGTGATGTCACAAGTACTACTTTAGTTTCAGTTATTGATACTATTCCTTTAGATTCCACTATTTCATTTTCGTCGCAAGCTCATGAAATTCATATTACTCCGTCCACTTCCACAAGTAAATTTTCCCTTGATACACCTCATGACATTCTTGATATTGTATGTCTTCCTAATTTGTTTGAGGTTGCCTCTTCTATGTTGGAAGATTTTGATGCTTTCATGTCAAAAACTTAAGTTCCTCCTAAGGTTTATATTGTTCCAAAGCCACCTTCCATCAATTGTTACTACAAGTGTTCATTCTCAAGAGTTGGCAACACAAGTTTTGACTACTGGAGTGGATGATGAAGTACCTTTGCCACCCTGACTTGCGTCTAACACTCCCAAGAGGAAAAAGAAAACCATCTCTCTAAATGACTTTGATTTTAGTCTATTGGTGCCTATTAAGCCCAAGATTACAAAGAAGGCCAAGACTTTGTCCAAATTGAGAATAGATCAATCAAAGAACATGTAGAGATGGCAATTCCACCTCCGTACATAGACTTGGATGAAGTGCAGCCTACTGATTATGTCAGCAAAAGGATTGATTTGGGCAAACAAAAACATGAAGGTACAATTGAAGATGCTCAAAGTTCTCTCTAGGATCTTGTGGTAATGTTCAATGAAGAGAAAGTCAAGAAAGATAACTTGAAGAAACTTGTTGATCAACTCACATAAGTCCTGATCAAGATTACCAAATCCTCAGTGGTAGTTGAGCTGGTCACTTCTTCAATGGATGAGAAAATTGTTAAACAAGATGCGTTGGCAAGAGACACTGCACAGGTCATTATTTGTTATTATTGATGGCAACCCAAGTCAATGATCCCATCCACATTGCATAATTTTCTTATACCGGAAGTCAGATTAGTGATTTGGTTAAGTTCAACAAGCTTGAACAAAGCATCTGACAGAGTTCAGTATTTTGGTTGGTATTTCTTTTTAGGCTACCATTTTATGTTGCGAATCTGAAGGAAGGTAGTTAGATATCTAAACTACCCTTATTGTAGAGTTTTGGTCTTCTGTGATAATTGGTATGCAAGTTAGAAGCCTCCAAGTATTGGATTTTGGTATACCAGTGAGTATCAAGTTGACTTGTGTACTTGATAGTTGTGTGGAATTGATGGAGCGGTTTTGGTGATTGATTTTGTGTTCTAGGGAGTTTGATCGATATTTGAGAAGCATGTGGACAATTATTTTTGATCTGAATATGCATTGGATTTTGAATTCAGTTGATAATTCTTTTACGTTTACAAAATGCTCTAAGTCTTGATGAGCATACTAGCGATGGATATGATCTCTTGTTGCAGTTATATAAGGGCAATTATTTTGATCATTTTGAGTATGGAATAGGTTGTGTGATTGATTTTGCACTGTTTCACGTGCACAGGTCAGAGATCTATGGTTCATATTTGTGATATAATAGTAAATCATAGCAGAATGAGATAGGTGTGAAAAGTGTTCTTATTGTGCTTAACCATAACTATTATCAGGCATTTTTAGATTCTACTCTTTAGTTCAAAAACTTTAGTAATCTATTGTAACTATTTTATAAGTAGTGAGCCTTCTTTGTTTGAGCAGTGAGCTCTAGGTAGTGTGCCTCAATGCATGTGCATTCCCCAATTGTAATATTTCTATACTTCTGTAGAGTATGCTTATATTGTGGGTTCATCCCCACCATGTTTTTTCCCTTAACCGAGTTTTCACGTACAAAAATATTGTTGTTATGGTGTTGTGGTTATTTGCTTTATGTTCTTGTATCTTTTCTTTGTTCATATGTATTAAATGGTTGAAAGAACATTTTAATAAAGTTAAAAATTACAGAACACCGAATCACCTCCTCCCTTTAAGTGTTCCTTGATTCCAACAATTGGTATTAGAGCCTGGTTCCTTAGAAAAAGTATAACAACTTGAGAAAGATTCGGGAAGGTGATACAATGGATTCCGGTAGTCTTCATCAACAACTCCTAGCTGCACTTGATGATCTTGATCAGTCCAAAACTGAAGTCTGAGAATTGAAAGCGAATCTTAAGGATATTGAAAATTTCATTCTATCATTGAAAGAGCAACTAAACAAGTCTAGGGAAAAGAGAAAGGAAATTCATGATCTACTAAAGTAGAAAGAAAGTAGAAGCATGGAAGATGGTCACCTGAGTCAAGCCTTGAAGGAGAAGATAGAAGAATGTGAGAACCTTGCAAAAGAAAGTACAACCCTAAAGCATGAGATGGAATCTATGGTGATGGGATTGACCAAAGATGCTAAAGGAAGGAAGAAGAGTGAAGAAAATCTTATTCAGTCCTTGAAAATTAAATCTGATGAATGTTGTAGACTGGATTGTGAGATTGGCCAACTTAAGCTTGACCTGCAAGAATCCAAACACCATGAGGAAGAGCTTAAAAGACAAATTATCATTCTTAGGGATGAACTTGTGACTGTAAATGAGTACAAGAAGTTCAAGATTAGCTCAACTAAGCTTGATATGATGCTTGAAATCTAGAAGAGTGTAGATAATAGGCAAGGTCTTAGATTTGAGAAAGGTGAAAGATTTGGATCTGGTCAAAGAAATCCTAATTCAGAAAAGTAGAAGATAAAACCTAGGACTTTGATAAGACAGCCTAATGCTCAAAAGTTCAATGGTAATTTCTTTGTTTGTAATAAATTTGGTCATAAATCTATTCAATATAGAAGAAGAATGAATCAAAATAGTCCATCTTTCTCCAATGAATGTTTCAAATGTAATAAGTATGGACTTAAATAAAATGAATGCAGAAGTATGATGAATAACTCTTTCAATAGAAGGAATATTAGATTTTATGCATGCAATAGGTTTGGACACATTACTAATCAGTAAAGATAAAGAGGAAATCAAGGGAATTACAATTTTGGACAAAGAAATGTTGTATGCTACAATTGCAACAAATTCGGTCACATTGCAAGATTCTGCAGAAGCAAGAATGTGAATAGGAATGGTCCGACAAACAAGAACAAGAATGTGTAGGCAGATGATAAAGGAAAAGAGAAAATGGATGAGATCAAGAATCAAATGAAGAAGACATGGGTAAAGAAGAGTGAGACTGATGCAGGAAATGAGTCCACACTAGAACCCGGTGTTGGAAATTGGTTTAAGGACTTTGAACTAGGGGGATTTTTCAAAAAAATCCTATTCCTCCTATAGCAATTGGTACCTCAATTTGGCAGGCTGGCAGAAATTGTATTATGTTGGCATATGATGAAGCAGTGACAATGTATGTTGTCATTGATGTGAATAGGTGAACTAGTATGCATCAATATGAATATTGGAAGCAGTTATGGTCAATCGGGATGGAGTGGACCGGTGTCGGGGTCCACTAAGTGTGACTATCAATTGGTAGTCTCTGTTCAGCTCTAGGGTTTCCACTTTGGCTTATACAGTGCAACTGATGACATTCTATGATGAGTTAGTTAAGAGATAAGGATGAGATCATGGTGACATGTCAATTATGTGCATGTGAAGGATTTCTTTGAGGATCTTGTGCATGAAGATCGAGTGCATTGAATGTCTACCTCGGGAATGCACGATGTTTAGAGTGGTGTATGAAGTGTGTGTGATGGGCTATTGATTTCCAGATGCGGTGAAGATCAAACGATGCAGAATGACTTGAGATCTATTTTAGATCACTTCATTCTATGTAATAGATCTAACGGTCGGGATTGGACCACTTGTAATTGTAAACCTAAATTGTTTAGGGTTTAGGGTTTATGCTACTGACCTAATTATTGTCTATAAGGTCGATGATGTTTGTTATTGTTGGGGTTGGCAAATGATGTGTTTGTGTGTTAAGATACTTGCCAAACTAGAGTGTGATTGCAGAGGAGAGGAGCTGAAAAGGATCTGCCTTAGCAAGTAGTGCTGTTATCAGATCAGAGCTTTACCTGTTGACTTCTAACCATTTCAACAGAAGGAAAATCCCTTGACCGGGTAGCTTTAAGAAGCTTGTTGCAAATCCTCTAACCAGGTGACTCAAGTTCATTAAGCTCTTTAAATCCTCTAGCGAGGTAACCTTTAACAGGGTTCCAACCTTTAACAGGGTTTATAGCCATCCCTTAACCGAGTGATCCCTAACAGGATCGGTTCCTAACAGAACCTTATTGTAAAGTCTTTAACAGAGTCAACCTTTAGAGCATTTGTTTCCTCCGCACCAACTAGGAAAGGAAAAGAAGTCAGCAATAGTTATGAATCTAGGCCAAAGAGAGACATGGATGATGAGGAGATTCTGATGGAGTTTGAGGCTCTTCTTGCCAAGAGACTTCCAAAAGGCACCGGAAAATACAAAGGTAAGCTTCCTCTAAAATGTGTTTCTTGCAATAAGATAGGACATATAACTGTTAACTATCCTAACAATGACAATAAGGATAAACTGGAAAGGTTTAGAAAGTATAAAGGAGAAGGTAGGAGAAATTGTCTTCTTGTAGTGGATGAAGTTGTTACCGATGAATAATTTGAGGATGAAGAGAATGAGGACATAGTGTTTGTAGCTGTAAAGGAAGAGGTGTCTGATCAGAAAGCCATTATCTCTCGCATTGACAACTCTAATGAGTGGATCATTGATAGCGGGTGTTCTCACCACATGACTGATGATCGAAGAAAGTTTTTGTCTTTGGAAGAATATGATGGAGGTGTTGTCCAGCTTGGAAATGATGCACCTTGCATGGTGAAAGGAAAAGGATCCATCTCACTGAATGGAAAGAGCAGTGTGGATGATGTCTACTCAATGGAAGGCCTTAAACACAACCTTTTGAGTGTTTCTCAATTGAATGACAAAGGACTCATTTTGGAGATCAAAGGTGGAGTCTACAAAATAATTGGAAAGAGTGGTGAACTTATTGCCACCGATAAGCAGACCAGAGGAAACCTGTTTCAGATGAATGCTAAGATTAGTCAGTGCCTGATGGAAAAATTTGATGACAGATGGATATGGCATAGGAGACTTTGTCATATGAATTTTGATAATATTGTAAAGGCAAGTAAGATCAAGGAAGTAAGAGGATTGCCTTTGCTGAACAAATCGAAGAATGCTTTATGCAGAGAATGTCAACTTGGGAAGATGTCTTCCTCAAAATTCAAAGGTAAGTCTTTTTTAGTAGATAACTTACTTGATCGTGTGCACACCGATCTATGTGATCCAATGAAAACTAGAAGCATTCAGGGAGATTGGTATTTCATGATTCTTACTGATGGCTGCTCAATAATGATGTGGGTCACATTCTTGAAAGACAAGTCTAAGGCATTTGGAAAGTTCCAAGCCTTTAGAGCATTGGGGGAAAAGGAGAGTGACAAAAGAATTAAATGTCTAAGAATTGATCAAGGAGGTGAATTCATTTATGATGAATTCAATAAGTATTGTGAAGAGAATGACATTAAGAGGCAGTTGTCTGCCCCAAGGACACCACAATAGAATGGCATAGCAGAAAGGAATAATAGGATTGTAGTTGAAGCAACCAGAACTATGCTGATCCAAGGAAAGCTTGCTCACACTTTTTGGAGAGAAGTGGTGAGCACTACAGTCTATACCATGAACTGGGTACTCATCAAGAAAGGTAAAGACAAAACCCCCCATGAATACTAGAATGAGAGAACTCCTAATGTGAGCTATTTCAAAGTGTTTGGCAGTAAGCGCTATATCAGGAGAGGTGAGCATCTGAGTAAGTTTGATGCTAAATGTGATGAAGGAATATTTCTAGGATATTCCACTAAAAACAAAGCTCTCAAATGCTACAATAGGACTCAAAAAATTGTTGAAAGTATCAATGTTAGGATTGATGAATCCCCTAAGGAGCCTGAGGAAACCTACAGCAAGCAAGCAGAAGATGAACCGGGTGTAGCCCTCTCGGAACCGGTTAAGAAGGAAACAAGCTGCAAACACTAGAAAGACCTCATTGTTCCTATACCAGCAGAAGCTGCAACAGGTGAAGAAGAAGATGAAGTGGAAGAAGAAGAGGAAAAGCAATCAGAACCAGCTAGGGTCATTCCTAGGTATGTGAAACTACATCATGATCTGAAGCAGACCATAGGAGATAAAGATGCAGGGATACTCACAAGGAGAAAGGTGAAAGAAAACTCTTGCATGATTTCAGAATTTGAGCCTAAGACCACTAGAGATGCACTTACCGATGAAGACTGGATAAAGGAAAAATGCAACATGGTCCTTGGTACCCAGACCAGAACATAAGAATGTAATTGGTACCAAATGGGTCTTCAGAAATAAGCTAAATGGAGAAGGCACAGTAGTAAGGAACAAGGCAAGACTTGTATGCAAGGGATATGCTCAGGAAGAGGGAGAAGACTATGGAGAAACCTTTGCCCCATTAGCTAGACTGGAAGGTGTTCGAATGCTACTTGCATCTGCAGCATTCAAGGGATTCAAAGTATACCAGATGGATGTAAAGTTTGCATTCCTAAATGGAATCCTAGAAGATGTGTATATTGAGCAACCAGATGGGTTTGCTTTGTCAGAAGATAGTAACATGGTGTGTAGATTACACAAGGCCCTGTATGGATTGAAACAAGCACCAAGGGCATGGTATGAATGGTTACACTCTCATCTTGTGAAGATAGGTTTCAGAGAACAAGTGAGGACAATAACATCTACCTGAAATCTGAAGGTGATCAGATTCTGATCTGTGAGGTATTTGTAGATGACATAATCTTCGGAGGAGATGATGAAATGAGCCATGCATTCACAGAAGAAATGAAGAAAGAGTTTGAGATGTCTCTGATTAGAGAGATAAAGTTCTTCATTGGTCTACAGATTCAACAGATGAAGGAGGGTATCTTCATTACCAAGTCCAAGTATATCAAAGAGGTATTGAAGACTTTTGGCATGGAGGAGAGCAAATCGGTTAGAACACTGATAGTGACCGGCTATAAACTGACAAAGGAGGATGAATTAGCATTGGTGAATGAGAAGGAGTACCGATCAATGATTGATAAGTTGCACTATGTGGTGCACAACATACCAGATATTGCTCATGCAGTGGGCATAGTAGCCCAATTTTCAAAAGAGTCCTAGAGAATCCCACTTGGTAGCGGTAAAGGGGATTCTTAGATACCTGAAAGGGACAGTTGACTATGGATTATGGTATCCATATAATGGTGATTTTGGTCTCAAAGTTTTTACCGATGCAGATTGGTCAGGGAAAAAGCACAACCGGTGGAGCGTTCTTCCTTGGTGGAAGACTAGTCTCCTGTACGAGCAAGAAGCAGAGCTATATTTCCCAATCTACAGCTGGAGCAGAGTATGTTGCAACATTTATGAACTGCACGCATGCAATTTGGATGAAGAATGTACTTAACAACTTCAAAGTAACTATATTTGAACCGATGAGTTTTTTTTGTGATAATATTAGTGCAATCAATATTTCCAAAAATCCGGTATTGCATGCTAGGACAAAGCATATTGAGCTCAAGTATAATTTCTTGAGAGAAAAGGTTCAGAATAAAGAGGTTGTATTAGAACATGTTTCTAGTAAGGAGTAGTTAGCAGACATATTCACTAAGCCCTTACCGAAGACTATATTTACCTATTTGAGAGGTGAATTAGGGGTTCTGCCCCTTCATGAAGTAAAATAAAAATGTGTGCTCCACATCAATTAGGTACTACAGTGACAAATCTTATAAGATTGATGTGTTGAAGGATGCTACTCCACAGGAGGAGCAACATAGTGGAGCTTGGAAGCTTGTGCCTCCACTTTGGCATTGTTGTCAAAGGAGGAGAAGATATCTGGAGGAGAAGATATCTGATGTATGGGGGAGAAGATATCTGATGATGAAGACATATGGCAGAGTACACACTGACCAGTCCAGATGGTGGTGGTTGTATGCCAACTGGTATATGTTATTGAGCATGGTGCAAATACCGAGCAATGATACACTTAGTATTGCCATCAATGCCAAAGGGGGAGATTGTTGGCATATGATGAAGCGGTGACAATGTATATTGTCATTGAAGTCAATAGGTGAACCGATATGCACCAGTATGAAGATTGGAAGTGGTTATGGTCAACCAGGATGGAGTGGACTAGTGTTGAAGTTCACTAACTGTGACTACTAGTTGGTAGTCTCTGTTCAGCTCTACGATTTCCGGTTTGGCTTATGTGGTGCAACCGATGACATTCTGTGATGAGTTAGTTAAGAGATAAGGATGAGATCGTGGTGGCATGTCAGTTATGTGCATGTGAAGGATTTCTTTGAGGATCTTGCACATGAAGATCAAATGCATTGAATGTCTACCTCAGGAATGCGTGATGTTTTGAGCGGTGTATGAAGTGCACATGATGGGTTACTGATTTCCAAATGCGGTGAGGATCGAATGATGCAGAATGACTTGAGATCTATTTTAGATCGCTTCATTCTATGTAATGGATCTAACAGTCAGGATTAGACCTCTTGTAATTGTAAACCAAAATTATTTAGGGTTTAGGGTTGATGCTACCGACCTAATTGTTGTCTATAAGGTCGATGATGTTTGTTATTGTTGGGGTTGGAAAATGATGTGTTTGTGTGTTAAGATACTTGCCAAACTACAATGTGGAACTTGAAGAGTGTGATTGTAGAGGAGAGGAGCTAAAAAGGATTTGCCTTAGCAAGTAGCGCTATTATCATATCAGAGCTTTACCTGTTGACTTCTAACCATTTCAAGAGAAGGAAAATACCTTGACCGGGTAGCTTTAATAGGCTTGTTGCAAATCCTCTAACCAGGTGACTCAATTTCATTGAGTTCTTTAAACCCTCTAGCGAGGTAACCTTTAACATGGTTCCAACCTTTAACAGGGTTTATAGCCATCCCTTAACCGAGTGATCCCTAACAGGATTAGTTCCTAACAGAACCTTATTGTAAAGTCTTTAACTGGACTAGGCTCCTAACAGAGCGGACTTCAAAAGAGTTCAAAACAAGTTTGTGGGTATTCATTCCCACCATGTTTTTCGCCATTTGGGTTTCCACGTGAAAAATCTGTGTGTTATGGGTTGTGAGTTTTCATGTGATGATTGAATAGTTGTTGATTAAGTTAGTTATGCATGCAATGCTAAATGATTCTGGTATTGTTGATACAACTCATGATTGATTATATCAGGAAGTAGTCATCAAGATTTAAGGTCTGTGAAATTGTGTTTGAAGTATCTGTGTTTAATCGGTATACCCATGGTTAAGTTTAGTGGTGAAGACAACCGGTCAGCATTGTTTTAATATGATAAAGTGTTGAGAAAGTTTTTGCTTGCACTGATTCACCCCCCCTCTCAGTACCAGTTAGGGTATCATTTGTTCATCATTATTCATCATATTAGGGTATTGCAGATGATGTAGATTGATTTCCAAAATAATTTGAGGGACATTGAAGATCTGCAGATGAACTTTGTGGAGTAGTCTGAGAAAACAAAGTATTCAAAAGGTTTAGGTTAAATGCATTTATTACACCTAAAATTTAGATATGAAAATGATAAAAGGAAACTTAACCATCTCATTTGTCACTTTGCATTCAAGAGAAAGAGGTTTGGAGTACTTTGCAAGCAAATTTCTAAAAGTCCAAGGTGCGAAGAAGATTTTCGTGCGAAACCCTAATCTAGCAAAGTAAGGTATTTTCTGAGAAGCCTATAAATTTGAAATCTTTGCAAATAGATACACCTTTGGTAGTTGATATCATCGAGAGATTAATTTCAAGAAGCATCTATTTAAATCAATAGAAGTAGATCTGCTTGGTGCTTTTTACTTGATCTTGTAAAGTGTTCTTCATGTCAAAGACATTAAGCTTTATATTCATGAAAATATTGAGGAATTAGGAAGATCGCATTTTTTAAATCTATGCTCCAAGCAATTGTTAGATGAAAATTTTACTTAAAACAAAATTCAAGGTGCTAGAGGAGAGGAATTTTTCTCAGTTTGTCAAATTTCCAATGTTCAATGAAAACAAATGGGTCTAGTAAGTGCTTAGTAGGATTCATGATGAGTTTATGTGGTTAAAAAAGCCATTTAAGATTACCAATAATACCATCAGGTCCATGTAGCGTCGTAAATTGTACACTCTTACTTGGGTGGTACAATTCTATGCTTAGGTTAGCACCCGCCTTAGTGTGTTTGCATCTTGCATCTCAATTTCCCTTTAAGCATTTAATTACTTAATTTAATTAAATTTAAAGTCTCCTTTTATCCCTTTACACATCATAAAATTGTGCCCTTTACCCTAGAAGTGCCCCTTTTTATTTTATTCTCCCAAGTAATCATTTCATCAAATACCCTAATTGTGTCTTATTTCGACCTTCAAGGCCCAATTTCACATATCTAGACATCTCAAATTCCCACATACTCCTAGAATTTTCTTTAAAATCACAATATCTTGCTTCCCCAAAAATTTGGCAAAAAGTTGGTTGGATCGTGTTTTCGGACCATGTTGGTACCAACATGGTCCCAACTTTTTCTCCTCAAATTTCGAGAGCATGTTTTGGCGGTATTTTAATATTCAAATCTAGGAGATTAGTTCAAAGTATTTGTAGACACCTAAAACTTGCACAATTAATTAAATGAATTTTATTCATCTAATCATCATTTATTTGGCTATTAATTAGACTAATGTTTAAGTAATATCCCTATTCTTCTAATCAGCCTATTAATCAAATTAAAGATTTGATTATAATCCTTTTCTTCTAGCCTAACATATTAATTAAATTAAGGTTTGATTAAGTACCCTTTAGCCATTTAATTGAATAAATCTTATTTATTTAATTAAAACCCTCTTTTTCCCTTTTAATTGAATTTACATTTGATTAAAAAATCCCTTTGCATTTAAATAAATCATTATTTATTTGTGAATAGTCCCCCCACTTGCAAAAATAAATCTTTTATTTTATCTAAAAAAGTCTATTTCCCTCCACTTGCATTCTCCTACATTTTCCATTAGCATGCTAATATTCTTGTAGAACCCCTCCAATCCCTCATTAATTAGCCTAATTCTTCTAATTATGTCACATCCCTAATTTTGGGGGAGTCACTTCTCCAAATTTGGAAGAAAGTCTTCTAAATGCATTTAAGACTTTATTTTCTTCAACAAGTTAACTTGTTGAGTCTTCCAAAGTTTGTAAGGCTCTTACATGAGGTTTATAGGTTATCTAACTTTCAACAAGTTAACCTCCAAAGTCTTCAGAAGGCATTTAATGTCTCTTACAAGACATCATCCTAGCCCATGATGGTTGTCCCTTTGACCATCCTTCAAATTTGCACAAGAGTTTACCTCTTGGACAATAGCATACTCCCTTGGATAATAGCATTATCCAATGATGTCATCCCTTGAGGTTATCCCTAATGCTTACTTAGCATCTAATGCTTTCTTAGCATCCTCTCAAGCCATCTCAAGGTGATATTTTTCAACTTGAGATTGGATTGAATTCCCCTCATGGATTGATAACTTTCCATCCTTGCCCTTGTTGAGATTGCTCAATCTCAACCATCCATTTCTCTAGTTTTCCTATAAATAGAGCCTCTTCCTTCACTCTTGGGGATCCATCATCTTGTGCACCAAACTTATAGTCATTTTGCAGGTTATCAAGGAGCTTAATTTGTCGACTTCAAGCACTTAGATCATCTTAGTTGCATGCTAGTTCAACTTTCATCATGTTGATAGTATCATGTTAATCCCATTTTAATGTGAGCTTAATTCATAGCCATTGTATAACAATTTTATAGCAATCTCCATGTTAGTTTAATTAGCACACCTAAGCTTTCAATTTGGAATCAATCTTAGTCTCATATCTTGCATTCCATCTTGCGTTTCATGTTTTCATATCATTTGATCATCTAGCTAGGATCTTAGTTGCATTCATTTTGATGTTGGCATATCCTTCAATCTTGTTCTTTAGGTTGACATCTAAAAGATCAAGTGCTTTTCCAAGTGAGAGCCACCTTGAATCCTGAAGATCATTGGAGATAGAGGAACATGAGATGTGCTTGGGGTTCTTGATTTTGAAGCTAACTTAGTTTAGTTTCTATTTTGATTTCTAACTCTAACATAATGTTCCATGTGTGTGTTTGATGTTGTTTGATTCTCTTTTGCAGACTCCACACTTTTTAGCATACAATATTATTTCTAGGTTGGCCTATGACTCAAAACAAAGTTAGGGTGTCCCAAATAAAGCCTTCCTTTCCTCATTTGAAGGATTTGAGATCTAGCGATTGAAGGAGCCTCTTGTGAAGTGAAAGTGCAGGTTATGTGAAGTTTACAACAACAAATCTAGCATTCATCAAGCATTTATCAAGCCTTCATCAATCATATTCAACAACAATTAGGAGCTTTGAAGATATTGAAGAATAATAGGAGATCACCAACTGTTGATTGGCTTGTACCTCTCCCTTAGGGTTTGGTATGGTTTCATGTTATTTTCATGTCTTTGTATGAGCTTCATAACATTCATTTTCAGATTTATATTCATGCTTTAGATCCATTATGGCATTTGTGATTTTAAGCATTTGCATTTACATTTAAACTCATTTAGGGTTTGCTCTGCAAAGTGTAGGGTAGAACTCTAGATCTACTTTCTTGCTCATTTCGGATCTTGCATACACACAAGGTTCTTGCACACACATTTTCAATACATTATCGACTATTTGTGGAGGTGGAAATCACCAAAACAAGGGGTTTGACTAAGGCAAAACTCTATATAGCCACCTAGACACCATTTTTCCAGTTGCAGGTGCAGGTACAAGAATCCGATGTACACAAAATTTTTGGGACCGATGGATTGCATAGGTACAAACTTAGGGACATAGTTAGGTCTTAGTTTTCTGAGACTAGGGTGTGGCATCTTGGTCCTCTACATTTTATAGTTTCTATTGGTATTTTAGCAAATCAAACCTTTAGGACCAGATCCTTAGAACCACAACAAGTTGTAGTATTAGGGACCAAGGTGCCCAACACAAGATCCTGCATATGATAAATTGATAGCAGTTCAAATCAAAGAACTTTTTTACAACATTGGTGATAGTAAATTCTGGAAAGCCACTCTTTGGGGTTACTTCAAGAATTTCCAAAGTCTGATGTAGGGTAGGGAAAGGATCCCTAAATCAATTGTTGAAAATTATAAAGATACAATAAGCTTCATGTTTGATACTGATCAATACCTAATGGAAGAAATGGAGCCAAGGATAGTATGGATCATACCCATGGGGTATGAAGTAGATGCTTAGATTTTGGATATGTATGCACAAAATCTCTTGAGAAATCCTTTAGACATCTCAGAGGAGAGATTCAACACTTTTGCAGAGAAGTATTTGTAGTTGCATAGGCAATTTAAAAAGTCCGAGATAGTCTAGAAGGTTAGAAAAGAAGTAGAGCAGTATGCAAAGAGTATTGGGGTTACAAAAGAAACAGTTTGATAGGACAGGAAGATAACTAAGCAAGCTATAGAGGAGAGGCTAGTGAAAGTTGAATCTATTGTTTCAGAAGCCTCCATCTCCAGGCCAAGGTAGAATAGATTCTCTACACCCTCCTTTGATTCTCATAAGCTAACTATCTTAGAGAAATATCAAACCAAAACATCTGGCAAAGGTGAAAAGAGGAAGAAGGAAAATATCTCTAAGGTATATGTCACTGCGAAGGATGATGAAGAAACTAAATCAAATGAAGCAATAAAGGAAATCAAGACCAAGGGCAAAAAGGTATCAAAAGTTTTTAAGGACAAGCCCTCTGGTGAAGAAAAAGAAGGTAAGAAAGTAAAGTTGCATGCAGACAAACCTAGCATGTCGATTAATGATGTTGAAGAAGCTCTTACTATGCAAGGTAGCTTAAAACCTCTCTCTGAATTTTATAAAAAATTTGATGATGCCGACAAGAGAACTCTTGAGGAAGCCACAGTTAAGTATTTGAACATTTTCAATAGGGATCTTGTTGAAATTGTGTCTGAAATTCCTAAAAGTATGTATAACCTTCTAGAGATGAGAAGAGGTAGTGCTAAGGCAAAAGATGAAAGATTAAAAGAATATGTGATAGTCAATCTATACCCTGTGATAGCTATAGAGGAAGTTAATAGAATACTCAAAGAAGACAAAAATGAGTTTAGAAGAAAAACAAGAATAAACAAGTTTATCATTGGGCAAATAGATGAAGTAATTAAAGATATTGAGAAGATCTTGAAGCCAATTCTGGAAAAGAACAAATATGATGTTTTTCAAAGTAAGCCCATGATGGTGGTAATTCATCTATTCTGGAAGTGAAAGAAGTACACTCAAAAGATGAACAAGTTAAATTGAATGTTTCCTCTATTCCAGAAGAGGAAGATATGGATAAAGAGAAGGAAGGTGGAGAGGAGTCAGGAAAAGGAAATAAAGTTGAGGATACTCAAAATCCTCTAGATCAGCCAATGGACACCATATCATATATGGAGGCTCAAGCTCCAATTGATAATGAAGATCCAAAGGAGACAAAGCAAAAATTGACACTGAAATCAAGAAGGTTGAGGTAGTTGGTGTTGTATTTGAGGCAAGAGACATTGTTGAGGATGTTAAGGACTTTCTTGAGAAGGATAAATAGATCTTTGATGATCCAACACTGTCTCAAGGGCCTATCAACTTAGACACACTTTCTTCAATTCATAAGTTGAAGCTAGCATCACTTTCATAGGCTAAGGCAAGAGAAGAGATGTTGAAATCTCACATGGAGGACAATGGGTTGCTAAGTCTTTGATGGGAATGGGCTTGGGATAGACTAGCCTAGTCTATGCTCTTTGATCCTCTCCTTGGATTACCAGGTGTTCCAACCACACCCTAGGGTCTCTAGGACTTCCCTTGCTTATGGAATCCCTTGACCTTGCCCAATCTACCCAACAACAACATGTGATTCTTCTCCTAAGCTCTCACCTACTCACAAGCTTCAAAAACGCTTACATAGGCTAATAAGGGTTTAAATCTTCCTACACCTTCTCAGGTCCTAGCAAGGATAGGATAGGTCTTTGACATGTTTCTCCATCCACTCACGTGCCCCCAAGAGGTCAAGGTCCAAAATGAGTTTGATGCAAAAATATTTAATAAGTTGAAGGGAATGATTGAAAATGATAGTTTTGTTAGACACTTGTGCTAAGAGTATTCAAGATGCCTTATCTGAAGGAGGAAGTGTCTACAAATCATGTTTGTCATTGCCTAAATTTACTGAGGATATTGAGAAGTAGATTAAGGAGCATAAGAAACATTTGGCCAATATATATCAGTCCTTTGATCCCTTGACTACTTTTTTAGCTAGTCAAGAACAACAAGTCATTTCTTTGCTTGACAAGATTAGAAGTTTAATGCATGATAGAGACAAGGTTCTTGGTAGAGTTAGTGAGCTCTGAGTTCTAATTGGTCCTAAGATGGAAACAATGATCAGTGCTTTGAATGAAGCTCAAGATGCCAGGATTATCAATGATATGATAGATCTTCAGATGACAGAGATGCATACATATATTTTTAGTGGTCACATCTCAATTTTGGAGAGTCTCAAGAAAGGTTGGGACAATGATTTGATTTTATTGAAAAATATTTTTGTAGATGTATTTAAGTTTTTGTATGTTGATGAAGTCTGGTTGTACATATGTGGTATGTCCATAAACTCTATGTACAAATTTTGGTATGCAGAACAGTGCCTTTGCCATTTATGTCAAAGGGGGAGTTAGGGCAGTGAAAAATGTTACAATCATCTCAAGGGGAGATTTGGGAGTTTTGGAGTTTTGATTTTTGAGATTTGCAGTGTGTTCATTTGTTGGTATTGATTCCAACACAATCATTTTTTACTAAGTGTTTCCATCAATGCCAAAGGGGAAGACTATTGGCAAGAGACAATGCATAGATCATTAGGTGTTGTCATTGATGACAATCCAAGTAAGTGATCCCATACCCACTGCATGATTTTCTTATATCAAAAGTAATATTGGTGATTTGATTAAGTCCAACAAGCTTGAACAAAGCGTTTGACAAAGTTTAGTATTTTGGTTGGTATTTCTTTTCAGGCTACCATTTTATGTTGTGGATCCAAAGAAAGGTAGTTAGATATATAAACTACCCTTATTCTAGAGTTTGGGTCTCTGGTGATAATTGGTATGCAAGTTAGAAGCCTCTGAGTACCGAATTTTGGTCTACTGGTGAGTATCAAACCAATTTGTGTAGTTGATCATTGGGTGAAATTGATGGAGTAGTTTTGATGATTGATTTTGTGTTCTAGGGAGTTTGGTCAACATTTGGGAAGTGTGTGGACAATTCTTTTTGGTCTGCGTATGCATTGGAGTTCAAATTTAGCTGATAGTTCTTACATGTTTGAAAAACTTGATGAGTCGACTAGCAATGGATATGATCTCTTGTTGTGGATGTATAATGGTGATTGTTTTGATCATTTGAGTATGTAATAGGTTGTGTGATTGATTATGTGCAGTTTCACGTGCGTAGGTTAGAGATCTATGGACTGAATTTGTGACAAAAAAGTGAATTAGAGAAGAATGAGATAAGTGTGAAAATATGCTTATTATGCTTAACCAAAATTATTATCAAGCATTTGTAGATGCTAATCTTTAGTTCAAAAACTTCAGTAATCTATTGTAACTGTTTCATAGGCACCAAACCTTCTTTGTTTGAGCAATGAGCTCTAGGCAGTGTGTTTGAATGCATGTGAGTTACCCAATTGTAATATTTCTATACTTTTGCAAAGTATACTTATATTGTGGGTGTTGGAATCCAAGAACACTGAGAGGGGCGGTGAATTAGTGTTGTACTGGTATGATTAATTTTAACCTTATTAAAACATGCATACACCAACCGATATACCGGTACATACAAAATTGAAAGAAGTAAAGCAACCAATAAGCCAATCACATAAATGAACACCATAACACATAGAATTATATGTGGAAAACCTCAAAGAGAAAAAACCATGGTGCGATTTGTGACCCACAATATCAACTCACTAGCCATATGAAGAGATATTATAAAATATAAGGGGCCTACACTTGCAGGAAGGCTTACAACCTAGAGCACATTGCTCAATCACAAAAGGAGCCTCACTGACTACATATAAATCCAGACTACAATCCAGAGAAATGAGTGAACTACTAAGATAGCATCTTCTATGCCAAAATACAGTTCCAGTTAAGCTTTGTCTGTTTCGGTCTGAAATCCTAAACCCTTTTACCAGAATAACCCTTACATAAATATCCTCACATACATGATCTCTTTTGTATATTTCACATTACATATTCATATCATATCACATCCACATATTCCATGATCTCTCATATCCCAAAATGATCTAATCCAACTGACCTATATACCCTATACAATTTATCATGCCTTATGTTGGCTTACAAAGATAATTACAATATCAACATACATGTCGACTAGATAACATAAATACATGAATATCAAAAACAATTGTCGATGTCGTATCCAAGAGATGTTGGCCTCCAATACCTAAACCATGTCAGCCTGCATTGCCAGTAATAAAAGAAATCCTTCCATCCTGTCGGTGTCGATGCCGGTGTAGTGCCTGTTGATGAAGTGCCTGTCGATGAAGTGCCTGTCGGTGAAGTGCTCGTCGGTGAAGTGTTTGTCGATGAAGTGCCTGCCAGTACACAAATGACCCAAAATATGAAGCCGGAATAAGCTACCATGTTTCCATCAATGACAACATAGTGAAACCAACCAATTGAGTGTCAATTGCCAACAATCTCTCCCTTTGGTATTGATGGCAACACTCATGTGAAAAATATTATCTGCCAGTTTCATCCTGCCTGCTCCCTCTGAGCTAAATATTAATCAATACAAAATACTCCATACTTCCCCTAATTCATACAACTCCCTCTTTTCTTTTTCACATCTATATCACTCCCCCTTTAACATCAATGCCATCAAAATTTCCAAAAAGAATGCCAAAGATACAAAACCGAGACAAAGAATGAAAGATACTGTACAATGAATATCCCAAAAAAATCTTACCAAAGCGTAATATATTTGAAAATATCTGGGTATGCCTTCTCTAAAAGATCAAGATAAGTATCCCAGCCAGATTTGAAAGTGCCTGAAATAAATGTAAGTCCATTTAGCATATGGGCAAAGGACTCTTTCTCATTTAGCTCTATTGGTGTGGGCTTTCCAACCATATCCATACACTCCTTCTTATGTACACTGAGTGAATCCAAATGGGAACTCACCAAAACTCTCAGACTTCTGGCCCTTCTTATGATTTTGTATTTTTCTTTCTCAAGAACATAAATCTGGGCTTCCAAAACCAAAATTTGACCATCAATGGATGTAGTCAATGAATACAATCCATCGAAAGAATTAGCTATACTCGCAATTTTCTTCTAGAATTCCTTAATCTTCTTATCCAAATTAAATGTAAGAGAATCTATGTTACAACATACTCTGTAAATATTTGTACACCGCTTCAAAGAATTATCTATCAATTTCAAATTCTCATCAATTTCCTTTCTCTTAGACTCAATCATTTGATCAAATGCAGCTCTTTTAGCTTGTGTGAGCCTCTCCAGTGCTTGTTGGTTTGAAATCTTCTACAAGGATTGGAAATCCTTTGAAATATGCTCTGTAATTGTCTTAAGCTTGCTGGATGGACTCGCTTCTCTATCAAATTTGCAATCCAGGACTAGTCTATGCAAAACAGTGATGGACTGATCAATAATCCCTTTATCCATAGATCCCTCCATTAATTTCTATGCATCCATCATCATGAGTTCAGTAGAACTCATCTCGCTTATGTTTTTCTTTACAACCTGTGAGGTGTCAATTGACAACAATGATGGACTCACTAACGGTTCCCTGCCAGATTCACCTTTCTTCTCCTTTGATGATTTATCCTTTATAGTTTCCTCACATGCATTGGTGGCTTCACCACTTGGTACAGTCTTAGTAGCCGTCAGTTCCTCCCTAGGAACTGTAACCTCATCTTGTACATTTGTATCTAGAGGACTGTTGTCCTCAACATTAGTATCATGTACACTATCAACCTTTACACTCTTTGTATTTATCGGTATCTCAATATTTGTCTGTACATTTATATCTATCGAGGGCTTAATTTCCACTATCTTAATATTTTTCAAAATTGAGGGTGAAGTACCCATAATACCCTTTCCTTTCCCTTCAATTGGGATGTCTGGAGTGTCTGTCTTAGATTTCGGTGAAGTAAAGAAACCTTGGTTCTATTCAAATAACTTAACCCATGCCTTGTGGGTCTCCTTTATTATCTCATTTACTCTACCTAACATAAGACTGGTTATTCTATGTTTGTTGTTAAAGACTTTTCCATCTGCCACCTCAAGTGTCTTATCCATTTCCTCTGGAGTAATAGAAACACAAACACATAGTAACTCTTGTATCTTTATATTCCTATCTTCTTGCATTGTTGATAGTCTCCTTGCATCTAACATATTATACAATTCTACTGGTATTTGGTTTTCAATTTCTATCAAGGATTTCTTATAAATATCCAAATATAACAAAACTGCTTCCTCTATCTCTTTTTGTTCATCATCCTCTAAATTTTCATAATAAAACTATACATTCTTTAACATACCATCTTTAGTGATCTCATCAACTAATTCTGCACAAGTTTTTGGTGGAATGATAGTTGCATTACCAGATTCAATTGCCAGATCAATGTCGGCCTTCTTCTTCCTTCTTGCAATACCAGATGGAGCTGAAGGTGTTACTTTTGGAGCTTGTTTCTGTGCTGGTAATTTGAATGTAACTTTCCTAACCGGTTGCATTTTAGCCTCTACCTTGGTTTCCTCTGTTTTATTCCTTATAACCCTTTTGAAAGCCAGGGGTGTGTCATCCTTAGATTTAGACTCTATTGCAATAGGCTCAATGAAAACTTCAATCAATGTTTTAATGTCTTGTGAGACCTTCTCAACAAACTTGCTTGCCTTTCCTTCCTGTTTTTCTCTTTTCTTTCGGTTGAACTCCATTTCAACCTCTTATGTCTTTTGCTTTGCAGTGCCAAAGGTTTGAATAGTTTCATCTACCGATGCATCAATTAACATATTTGCATAGACATCTAAAATCTGTCCATCAACTTTATAGCCCATTTCCTCAATCCAGATCATCTGGGGTTTAACCGCTTCCATAAGTGTTTCATCTTTCTTCACCATGAAGCATATGTCAGTTGAGTATTTTTCAACAATATGCTTTGGAACCCTTTCTTTAGATTTTATAGCCTTCTAGAATGCCTTAAAATATCCCCATACTTTGTCATCTCTCTGACTGCCTAATGTAGCAATAGATTATTTTACTTGCCTCCCTACTGGGATATCAAATGCCCATTGCCTCTTCCCAAAACTGGGAGTCTCATTCATGAAAAATAGCATTAAACAAACAATTAAGTTTCCACACTGGAAAGTTCCTTTCTTTTCTCCTTTAATCTTCCTTAGGTTAATCACTAATTCATCTAACATCCAACCACATACATCCAATTTCTCATTTTCTCTCATCATCTTGTAAGCTGCAAAAATGCAGGAGCTAGAAACAGAATTCTGTCGATTTGACTGAGTTACCTTATAACCAATGACCATGCTACCGAGTTTGATGTCTGTGTCGGTAATAATGTTGATTCTCATGGATCGCCTATCTAATGTTGCACCAGTAATCTTGTTGACATAATCATTAGAAACCTTCTTATCTGGACGTTTCCCAACCTGTGGTAAACCGGTGAGTGCCCTGATGGCTTCCTTGGTGATCTTGTAAGGTTTATCTAGCTAGATAAACTCCCCATGTACTCTACTTAAAACATACCTAACTATTTCATCTTCAAATTCCAGAATGTCCAAAATGTTGGCAAACCCTAATTCTTCAATGTGCTAGTATTCAAGTTTAACCTTTCCAAAATTTCCCATTAGCTCACTCATGTACATGCCCTTTATATCAGATGTCCTGAAATCCTCAACGTGACAGTGTATGTATGCCCTAACATCTTTGACATACACAACACCATCCAGAACATGGGAAAATACTCCAACCGAGTCATCCAGGGTAGCCACATGCAGATATCACTTGAAAGTTGGCTTGGGACAGTCCTTGACTTCAACAACAGTCGGGTTTTCAACAAAGATAGGAATAGATGATGATCCCGCTTCCATGATTAAAGAAAAATACCTGTTAATCACTTTCGATGAAAAACCATAACAAACTCTTTCTGTCACCGGTGAAATCGCTCAAGAAGATATCTAATCGCACTAAATCACCTTTGATCGCTCTGAATCCAAAGTGATAAAAGATGAAGTGAATTCAACCTTTTAACCTCCAAGAAAAAACCTAATCTTTCATTGACATCAATGAATTCCAGTGAAAGATACCAGATCTTGAACAAACATATCCATGTTGGATAAGCATCTCCAATGTCTGGAACATCTTCCAGAACCTCTTCCCAAGGCATAAGCAATATCTTCATGAATTTTTGCCTACCCCTAAGGCATCTGCCTTAGTTACTAGTTGAGCTACCTGTCAGTGCAAGAGCAACCTCCTCTGTCAGATAAGTAACCAATGCATTCCCATCCGCAGATTGATCTTCAGTTTTAATGACCCATCTCTGGGTATGATCTTGTTGGATTTCATTAACCTTCTCTTTCCCTTTCTCATTTGATCCTCCATTACCAATTGGTGGATTTCTACTTCTACAAAATTTAGCAATATGTCCAACCTCATTACATGCATAACATATAACATTATTCTTTTGAATTGCTTTGCTAAAACCGGTATAATTGTTTGACCTACACTAATTAGCCATATGTCCAAATTTCCCACATGCATAGCATTTTACATTCATTTTGCAATCTTCTGTCTTATGACCATACTTATTACATTTAGAACATTGACTGAGACTAGAATCAGGGTTCTAATTTTCTCTGTTTCTACATTGCCTAGCCATGTGACCAAATTTATTGCAAACAAAACATCTACCATTAAATTTATAAGCATTAAACTGCCTTACCGGTGCCTTGTGATTTTTATCTTCATTAGTAGTACCAGAACTCTATCCTTGCTCAAATCCAAGTCCACTGAAATCTCCATTCTACCTTTGTCTTTTTAATAAATCATCTAGCTGTGCAAAACTAATCTTGAATTTTTCTTTATACTCACTTGCAGTAGTTAGATCATCTCTCAAAATTATCATTTGTCTCTCAAGCTCTTGTTCATTACTCTGGGATTGTATTAAATTAGTTCTCAACATATCATTCTCATGAACCAACCTACCACATTCTTCATCATCCTGATTTTGCAAAAGTTCCTTCCTCCTAGCTTGAACAGATGACAACCTCTCATGTAGGACAAGAATGAATTACTTAGAAGAATTCAATTCATCTTGTAGCTTTAAGTTCTTCATCCTTTCAACATCATAATCTTCAAGTGCCATCTCAAGTTGCTTCTCCAAGCCCATATCCATTGATTCCGGATTTAGGATCTCCCTCAAGCTGTTAAACTTCCTTCGAGGCACAAGGCTCTGATACCAATTGTTGGAATCCAAGAACACTGAGAGGGGGGGGGGGGTGAATCAGTGTTCTACCTATATGATCAATTTTAACTTTATTAAAACATGCATACACCAACCGGTATTACCGATACATACAGAATCGAAAGAAGTAAAGCAACCAATAAGCCAATCACATAAATGAACACCAGAACACACAAAATTATACATGAAAAACCTCAAAGAGGAAAAACCATGGTGGGATTTGTGACCCACAATATCAATTCATTGGCCATATGAAGAGATATTATAAAATATAAGGGGCATGCACTTGCAGGAAGGCTTACAGCTTAGAGCACACTGCTTAGTCACAAAAGGAGCCTCACTGACTACATATAAATCCAGACTACAATACAGAGAAATGAGTGAACTTCTAAGATAGCATCTTCTATGCCAGAATACAGTTTTGCTTAAGCTCTATCTGTTCCGATCTGAAACCCTAAACCATTTTACCAGAATAACCCTTACATAAATATCCTCACATACATGATCTCTCTAATATATTTCACATTATATATTCAAATCATATCACATCCACATATTCCATGATCTCTCATATCCCAAAATGATCTAATCCAACTGACCTATATACCCTATATAGTTTATCATGCCTTATATTGACTTACAAAGATAATTACAATATCAACATACATGTCGGCTAGATAACATAAATACATGAATATCAAAAATGATTTCCGATGCCGGATCCAAGAGATCTTAACCTCCAATACCTAAACCATTTCGATCTGCATTACCGGTAACAAAAGAAATCCTTCAATCCTGCTAGTGCCGATGCCGATGTCGGTGTAGTGCCTGCCGGTGAAGTGCCTACCGGTGCATAATTGACCCAAAATATGAAGCCGAAATATGCTGTCATGTTGCCATCAATACCAACATAGTGAAACCAACCAATTGAGTGTCAATTGCCAACAATGGGTTCATCCCCACAATGGTTTTTCCCTTAACAAGGTTTCCACGTATAAAAATCTTGGTGTTATGGTGTTGTGGTTATTTTATTTATGTTCTTGTATCTTTCCTTTGTTCATATGTATTAAATGGTTGAAAGAATAGTTTAATAAAGTTAAAGATTGCAGAACACTGATTCACCCCCCCTCTCAGTGTTCCTTGATTCCAACAATTGAATATTGCTTATTTAGCCATTCTTTCTCATTTTTTATGATTTCACACTATGTTTTGTATTAGCACCATTACTCCCCATGTCCCTTACAAATTTCAATTCTTTAATTTAGTGTTTTTCTATGTTTTTTACAATTGAAAATTTTGCAACCATCATTTTATGTGTTTCTTTGAGAATGACTTCTTTTCCATCTACCTCAAACCAAGATCTCTCATCCTAGAATTCTATCTTGTCATGGTTAAGTACTCCTTAAGGATCCTAAATCCATATTTCTTATGTAATTCAATAGCTAAATTAAGCCCCTTTCCTTCTATAACCATTCTATTTTCCTTGTCTCTCTTACTACCTCCACTTTTTTCCATTTTTTCATTCTCTAATTATAATACTAAACTTATGTTTTCATCTAAAATAGATTTGTACGCCTCTAAAAATCCTTATGTTCTTTGATATTATACTCTTGTCTTTTATATTTTTTATGATAACTCTTACTTACATGTATCTTCCTCCCATCATTTTTCCAAACTTTTTCCCCTAATCTTTAAGAAGTTTCTTGCTAGTTGGTTGGTTTCCTACTCACTACTAGTCATTCAACCATTTAATAATAATATTTACAAACTTATCATGTATGCCATTTTATTCTTTTATTTACACCTTAATCAACTATCTTTATTTGTTTGATAACTCTTTTGTTGCTTGTGCCAAAGGCTTGGCCTCTTCAATATGATATCATAATTCATTTTCTTTTATCTCCATGTTTTCACAAATTGAATCTATTTTTTTTGTAGTGCCTCTCTTCCTTATGATACAAAGTTTATTTTATCATAATCAACTCTTGCCATCTTTTTTTCCATGATGTTTACAACTTATTTGCTTTTTCTTTGTGTAGCTTATTCTCTCTTAATAGTTACAATTGAATTCTATGATTTCGTTCATATTTTTCTCCTTCATTTTCCCTTTTCTTCTATAATTTCAAGCCACATTTTCTTGATTATTAGCTCACACACATAGTTTTGGAAACCACATTTGTGGTGTTGACATGAAGCTATATATTTCTTTGATTTCTTAGCTCTCTTCATCCATTTCTCCAAGATTTGCTCCTTGTTTTATATTTTTTTTGGTGTCCCTATCCTGTCTTGATAAATAACCCAACCATCCTTGTCTATCATTCATCTAAACCTCTAAAGCCAACCCAAGCTTCTTGTATGCATTGTTGCTCACTCATTACACATGGTGGGTGATTTATTTCATGGTTTTTGTTTGGCTCTTTACTTCATCTTGAAATGATATATTCATTTCTTCATTTCACTTTTCCTATCCTTGTGTTGTTTGCCCTATTTGCATTTGATGCGATCTAACAATAACTATTAAAATGTTTTGAGTCCATCTTGATAAAATAGTTGTAAATTTTTTATACTTAATTGCTTCAATTTCTGTCTATCTACATCTTTGAACCCCTTATATTATTGTGCATTTACATATAGCAATATTTTCTTATGTATGGTAGATTTGTATATGAGTATCCTATAGTATGTGAGAACAAATATATATCAATCTTTTCATGTGTGGTAGATTGGTCTATAAATATCTTATTATGTTGAATGAATATATAACCCCACATACCAATTATTGTCTATTTATTAGAATTAAAAATGAAAAATAGATAAACAAACACATGCCTTGTTAAATAGTGTAAACATTCAATTGTTAAATATTTAACATTTTGAATCCTTAATATATTTATCTTCTTTAAAAAAGATAATAATCATATCATTTGTGATACCACTCTATACTACATAAAATTGGACTAATGTGAATTCTAGATGAAAATATACAAAAATTGAATGCGAGTAGTCTATAGAGAACCTCCACGAGATTAATTATGTAATTAATTAGAATTCTCTTGTCAACTATTTATTTAATTAAACTATAATAACATTAGTTATTTAAATAAATTAGTTTATTCGATTAAATTAAATTAATGTGTTAGTATTGACATAATGTGATGGTTAAGTTGTGATGTTGTTGTTCTTGCTATCAAGGTTCAAACTCCATCAGGGTGCTATTGTTGAATCTTTAAATGGGGATGAGGTCACAAATGCTTTTGGTCAGAAGTGTTTACCCCCTTTTAAATAAAAAAAACTAAGTTAATGTCCACCATCCCCTCTTCATTTAAAAAAATAAAATACTCATGTGAAGTTCACATAATCTATTTGTCTAATTTAAATTCTTAATCATTTTCAATAAAATTAACATTTAATGCTAACTTTTCAAATCATTGAATCACCTAGCCATAAAATTACAACTACAAATCAATAAAAAATTAATTGTTAATCTAAACCATCAAATCTTAAATAGAGTCAATCTAAAATTTTGACCAGTCATTTCCAACTACCTTCCATCCATACTCAAATCAACTTTTAATCTCAACCATCCAATTATCCAATTAATCCAAAACCTCCATAAAACGACTACCAACATTTAATTCTCTCCTACCTCTCAAATTCGAATTCAAAACACTTCTCATTCAATCTCAGCTATCTATTCTAAATCAATTTCAACCCTCCATTCTTCTCATGCCTCGTCTATAAATAAAACCTCATCTATCAATCAAACCAATGAAAGAACGATACAAATGAAAAGAATTCATTGAAATAGGTGCATGCTACCACATCCACGATTTCCAAAAGCAACCCAACATCAAGCATATCACCAACGCATCCACACAAACACAAAATTTACATCAATCTAAAGACTTCTAATTTAAATTTATATTCATCTTTCACTCATTATGAAATAATAGTAAAATTTGAAAATAAATTCAATTTCATTTTTGTTTCCTTATATTTCCTTCATTTTCTCCCTTTTAAAGTTTGATCCATTCAGCTAAAACATCCTCTTCCACTTTAGAGGAGACCTTTATATTAACTCCCAAAAAGTAAGTCTCCACAAATTCATGAAATCATGGATAACTAGCTTTGAAAGTAACCACTTCACGTGGATAACTAACCCCTTGTACGATTGCAGAGTTCTACAACGAGATTCCCAACCTTTTTTTTAACACGTCCCCACCGTGTCCCCCAACCTCAAGAAAAAAATAAAGCTGTCAGATATTGCTATTCCATGTATCACTATAGAAAATTAAAAGACTAAAAAAAAATAAAAAAATAAAAAAATAAAAAAATCTTACAAAAACAAACCTACAATTGGTCACGATTATTTTGGCTCCAAAATGGATCTTTCGTACAGCGTGATAGCGACGTGTTAGTCAATTGTAGTCGTTTATTGCAAAATCGACGGTGTAAAATGCGTGACTAACACGCGTGTTAAACACGCACTTTAGTCAATCCGTACTGCCGTTTTGGAGCCATAATAGACGTGTCCCCTACAATTTAAATTGATATTCAGATTTTTTTAATTTATTTTTATATATCTTTTGTTTAATAAATTGACAAATTGTTGGGTAGTTTCATGACATTTAGATTAATGTTTAATATTCAATCTTAATTTTGAAATATGTTCAATTAACCAATTTCAAATATCAACTCTATTCTCTATCAAAGTTTTAATGACTAGTATAGATACCTTAAATACATCTATCTAAAAGAGACTATAGATATAATATTGAGTGGATGTAATTAATTAATTTTTTTTAAATTATTTATCTCATATCTTTGTTACATAACTATATCAATAGTTTCAAACTTTTTGTGAAAATGTATTATCTTAACAATTTTTATATTTATTTTATTTCCTAAAATACACAGCTTTTCTTATTATTTTAAAGGACAATTTTATTTTGAAATTAATTTATTAATATAACACATTTTAATCAAATAAACAAATAAAGACCTATTGTAACTCTACTATCATTTTACCCAACCACAACCATAAATTTACTTCCTACTTTTTTTACACCGCACTATATGCTTAGTTAATTTTATTTATCTTCTTTTTAATTCTAATGGTTAACATTTATCTTCATTTTTATTTTTAAATTTGTGTTTACATGAAGAGAGACAATTTGTGAAAAATGAAAAAGTATTTCATAAATTTATTTATGTTTATTATTACATATTAATAATATGTTTATTATTATATCAAATAATTTGACATGTAAATAGAAAAGGTAAGAGTTTTCGATTCATTATACCTCGTCCCTTATTGTCATTGTAAAATGTCTCTCAAAATAATAATGACTAAAAAAAGATAATATGTTATTTTTATTAATTTATCAATGATACCATAACCTAAGAAACTCCACTCTTCCAAAATCAAACTCTTTACTTTCCAACTAAACCTCTTTCCACATTTCTCATAGTTTAAAAGATTAAACCAAAACCATTCTGACTCAAATCTTAAAAAAGAAAAACAATGAAGTTATGAAGATATCAAACAATAGGAATATCACCAAGCCATTTAAGTTATTAGAAGCAAGAGACCATAATAATTATTTATAATAGGAAATTGGAAATGAATAGGTTGGCCTTAATTTCTATATTCCTTTCGAATTTGTGATTTTTTGTCATGAATCTCACAATCAACTATTGATCGTATGCATTCGACATATATGAAACCTTGTGGTTAATATATGAATTATACAACTTTTCACTAATCATCAAATAAAATCATTTAGTATAAACCAATCAATCAAGATACTTAAACTTAAAAAATAAGAAAGAAAAGAAAAATATGTTTTAATCATTTGATCACAGTATAAAAAGTAAATTGATAACTAAGTGATAATACATACATATTTGATTGATTTGAAAAAGAGGCATGAAGTATTAAATTTTGCAATAAACACACAATACAAGAACTTGTCACATCAATTTTAGTTGGAGAAAACTCTTAACTGGGTGAAAATTTCTAAGAAGAGTACGCTTACAAGCATCTCAACACTATGCCAATCATAATTAAATTGAAGTTGCACTATCAACATGGCTCAATGGAGCTATTTGAAAAATTTGTGATCTCCTTCACCCCTAATATACTTGTTCAACTATTTAAACATTGTACCAGTGTAATAGATCTCAAAAATATGAAACAATAGAAGAGTCACAATAAAGAGTAAACTACTCAAACATGAAGTTTACAATTGTATATGCATTCCTCTATCTTTCATTAGTGCCATAATCATAAATAAGTTCTCAAAACACTTTTTCAAATTGTCAAACCCTTCATATTTTATTCCTTATCTTCATATCGTATGTATACTTCTTTCTCAAAGAAATAGTTGGTTACTTATCATGTGTTAATTATGATGACTAATATTCCCATTGCTTATTCCAAGTGGAAAACACACCAAAATTACTTATTTAGTAAATCTAACATCTATAATTTCAACATAAATAGTGGATGTTGTTTCAAAATTTCCCAAGGTCTACATATCCACTTTGCGAATTATTGTTCATAAAATTCAATCATTTTGAAATGAAAATTATTTTCACTTTCTTAACAACTCCTAATACTTATAGTGACACTATCTCTAGGACCTTTAAGGTCTAAAAATTAATATAAATTTCAAATCATGACTCCCTAGCTATGGAACATTTGGTTCCCAAAAGCTTTAAGACATATTTGAATATGGGAACTTATTTCCCAAATATTCTCAAGGCACCCACTTAGGCTTCCATAATTTTACCCTTTCTCACTAATTAACCATTTTTCTTGTTTATATGCCTAGTCCACCTCAAGCTATTGTCAAGAATAATGTCATTTCTTATCTCTCTATATCTTCAAGTGTAAAATAATATATAAGGGCAAGTACATGAAAATGGGGGCTTGAAAGGAGGCCTTAAGTAGCCACTTTTTTTTGTTTAAATAAAAAAACAATCTTGGATTAGAAATTGAAGATAACTATGTTCAAAATTTGAAAATCAATAAGAATAAGAGTCAAAATTCTTTGAATTTAATTTCTAAATTATTATTTTTTTAAATAGTGAAGATTAAATAGGAATCCACATAAAGTGTTCCCATTTTAAAATAAAAAAAACTTAACATAGCATTTGGTATGGCCCCCTAAAATGTTAACCTTTTTTAGTATTTCAAAAAATATTTTAGTGAAAAATTAGCTACAACCATGTAGCTTATTCTCTCTATTTTTTTTTCTAATTGTTTAATGAATATATGATATTTTAAATAGAATGTGAATTGTCAAAAAGCCTTTGATGATTTAAAACATTACTTGGCCAATCCTTCTATCTTACAACTTTTTGTTCCTAATTGTCCTTTTCTTCTTTATAGTGTTGCTTCATCTAATGCTCTTGTGACCTTATTGGCACAACATGACGATAATGGTAAAGAATGTTTTTGTGTTACAAAAGTCATACTTTGCACGATTATGAAGTTCGATATACTACATTTGAGAAAAAATGTCTTGCTCTTATTTTTGCAACTCAAAACTTGAGACATTACCTTCATAATGATTAAACACGTGTTATCATTAAATTTTATCCATTAAAGCGTCTTTTCTCTAAATAATACCTTTTAGGATGTTTAGCTAAATGGGTTATGTTGTTAAGTGAATTTGACCTTAAACTTGTTTCTCAAAATGTGATTAAAGGCCAAATTTTAACCGATCACTTAGCTTATGCTCCTTTACATTTTAACCTTCCTAATCAAGATACATTTCTTGATGATATTGTTCTCCCTTTGGATGCAAATAAGACATGGGACTTGTTTTTTGGCAGATCTAGATGTCGAACTAACTCTAGTGTTGGTGGCATATTAGCACCTCCTTCAATAAAGTCAATTCCACTCTCATCTCCTTTCAATTTCTTATACACCAAGAATCATATTAGCCAAGGCATTGTTGGTTTTCATGGGAGACACTTTGCATGATAAAAGGAGTGTGTTAGGAATTGCATGCACAAAAAATATCAATTAAATGCAAATAAAAATTAAACAGAGGAATAAAAAGACATAAATAATAACAATGAAGAGACAATTTTAACATGGTTCACCCAAACTTGGGCTACATCCACCAGACATACAACATGCATACCACAACACAGTGATTTACGTGGGGAAAACCCTTTCGGGTGAAAACCCCCACTCCAAAAGCCACCCAATATATTATTTAGCAATCAACAACAAATTACAATATATTTGTAGATAAATCTCTTCACAAGATTACTTTTGATCAAAGATTCAAAGGTAACTCAATATCCATAAGACTCTTACACACAACCTCTATCTCACACACCTCATATATAGGATATACAATACAAGAAACTGTCAAACGGTATTACAAAACCATGGGCTAAAACCACCCAATAAAGTGGAGCCAACCTTATCTCCTATCTAGATGCCCTATGACATGTCAAAACACACATCAACATGTGTCCCTCCCTTTTACAGTTCATTTATGTGTTCGATGCATTTTATATTTCCTATTTTAGGAGTACAAACTTTCAAAGGCCATAACTTGTGAATTGTGTGTCTAATTGACAAAATGTTTGAAGCGTCGAAAAGCTCGCAAACTTGTCTATCACTTAATAAACTTATATTTAATTTACACCCACTTTTTATGGTGTTTTTGAGCCTCTAAAGTCCTTAAAATTAAATTTAAACCTTTCATCACACCCCTTCAAAATGAAAACTTTCATGTCTTCAAAACTAGTTGTGATCTTGCGATGAAACTTTACCGGAATGCTTATCTAGCCATCAGGAAGCTTTGGGGACAATTTAGCACCATTTTGTGCTTAAATAAAAAATTACTCTAAATAGTAACCTCATGTAAATGCATGGTTGAGATACCATTTTTCCCAACATTAGTCTTGTCCAAATCTTTAAAATTCTTCTATCACAAACACTTATCAATTATCATTAACCAACTAAACACAAATGAAAGATGAAACAACAAACATCAACTCATAAACACCAAAATTTTACGTGGAAAACCCAATGTGGGAAAAACCACGATGAGAATCACACTCACAATATGAATAACTGATTACAATATTTTTGGCACAAGGCTAATGAAGCTCATAGCTCCTGATTTGGACTTGCAAGCTAAGGTGCATAACCTTAGGGAAAGGTACAATAGACTTGCATTATTGAGACACACGATCCCAAGGAAAGACATATATCTACACAAGTTGCCAAAAAGACTCACTATCTTTGATAGGCATAGAGAAAAGATGAATTGAAATGAGTGGGAACTGATAATCATAAACACACCACAAATTGATATTTTTACTTCTTCTTCCACACATATACTTCTACATCATCCTTGATCAATCTACACTTCAATGAAAACATTCATACATCTATTTATATCAACTTATTTACCGAAACACTCAACTAGGTTGGCCATGGACAAATAAATATAAATTACACAAAGTCGGCCACCATGAGCAACTATGCTAAATGCAATCCACTCCAAGAGATAAAGGGGTTTCAAATACATCACAACATGTGTTCCTAAGTCTATTCTAATGAGCCACACCCATCAAATCATCCTCCAAAGTTAGCATCAAACCTAACATGTAGATAAACAATAAAGCACGCTAATTAGTTGGCCCAAAAACTTTACCCAAAGAAAATAACTCAACGTGGATCTTCAAATGCCATGGTAAGACCCATAACAAAAATTTAACTCAACTTCCACTATATATTCAAACCAAAAGAGTATGATTCAAGTAGGATAAACCAATTGAGTTGGTTAGAGACCAACACAATAGACAACATGAAACAACAAAACATCATAACTTTTAGAGTAAACCAACACTTGAATTCTGAACTAAAACATTGCACAAGCAATATGAAAATTTCCTCCAAGACCCAACACTTAAACTAATACTTTGAAACAATGCAAAGCATTCTTTGGACAAGTCCTAATAGATAGCCTCATTATCCATAAACTGCAACAACCAAGTTCAACATTTGAACTATTGAGGACCTAAAAACATAATAGCGCAACATCCTCGAAACATAGACATTAAATCCAAAATCGCAAGCCAAAAACTTCAAAAGTAGAGGAATGAAGAGCATTCTCCCATAAAGGTCCTTTACATACTCTTTCCTAGATATTTCAACTTCCAATACTATCACCTTCCAAAAACACCACATACTCACTCAAGATCACCACCAGACATCACAACAACATCCGAACACTCATTTTTAGACCTTACATATCAAATAATAATTGGATGAACAACAATGACCACAACTATATTGAAAAAACAACTAAACAACTACAACTTCCTCTTCACCTTTGTCATAAATGCACACAAGTGTGGCACCAATGACAAAACCATGCAAACTACCAATAGTCTCCCATGAATTTTTTTTTGATATCAATGACAATACAAACTCATGTTTTTAACAATCTCCCCCTTTGTCATTGAAAACTCTCCAACTATAACTCTTTCCCCTTTTACATCAAGGACAAAGGACATAACTTCTTCAAACAGTTCTCCACCTTTTAGGTATATCTTGACATCTACAATACTCCCCCTATAAAGGATATCTCTTCTACACATATTTTATTGCAACCAAAAAACCACAACCTGCACTAGTCTCCTTGAGAGTAGACACATCAATCCAGGAGACAAAAGAGAGACTTTTAATCTCCCCCTAGAAATATGCACCACTTCTATGCATCTATTTTGAAGTAGGAGGGAAAACAACCCTTAACTTCTACTAGAGATAATCAAAAGTATCTTTTAACAATGCCTTGATAAAAATATCTGCAATTTGATCCTTTGTATGCACATATTCCAATCCGACTTCCTTTTTTCAACCCTTTCCCTTAGGAAGTGATATCAGATAGAAATGTGTTTAGTCATTGAATGCATCACCATATTCTTTGAAATGTTAATTGCACTTCTATTATCACACACAATAGGAATTTCCTCATCACACATCACCTTGATATCTTTAAGAGTTTCCTTCATCCACAATACTTGAGTGCAATAGGATGTTGCTGCAATATATTCTGCTTGTGTTGTAGATAATGACATTGAATCCTACTTTCTCAACCAAGTGACCAATTTGTCTCCCCAAAAAAATGCACCACCACTTGTACTTCTTCTATCATCAACACATCTGACCTAATCAACATCTGTGTAAGATTTCTAAGAGAAATCACCATCCTTCGTATACCACAAACCAAAATCCCAAGTTCCTTTCAAATATCTAAATATCCTCTTTGTTGTTTAATCATGAGATTGTTCTGAGTTCTTGATGTCTAGCAACCAAACAAACAACATGCATTATATCTGGCCTTGAATAAATCAAATACAACAATCCACCAATCATAGATCTATAAAGTTTTTGATCCACTTCTAGAGATCCATCATCTTTGCTTAAATGATAACCAATGACCATGGGGGTTCCAAGTGGCTATCTATTATCCACACCAAACTTCTTTAACATCTCCTTAGTTTATTTGGCTTGAAAATTGAAAATACCACCTTTGGATTGTGTTACTTAAAGACCAAGGAAAAATGACAGCTCACCAATCATCAAAATCTCAAATTCTTTCTGCATGTCTTCTACAAAATTCTTACAAACTTCTTGTAAACATCTTCATCTTAACCAAAAATGATATCATCAACATATACAACCAATATCAATAGCTTCCCACTTTCAACTTTGAAATAAAGATTAGTATCTGCAATACCTTTCTTGAAGTTCTACTATAACAATATTTTGTCCAACCTTGCATACCAAGCTTTGGGAGCTTGCTTGATTCCATAAAGTACCCTTTTGAGTCTGCAAACCATATCCAGATCTTTTAATAGCTAAAACCCATCCCGTTGTTTAATGTAAACCCCTTCTTTATGTTCTCCATTCAAGAATGTTGACTCAACATCCATATGATATACCTTAAAGTTCTTGTATGCAACAAATGCAAGAAACATACTTATAGATCCTAGCTACTAGAGATGAAGTTTCCTGAAAATATATAATTTCAACTTGTGAATAGCCTTTACACACCAGTGTTACCTTTTTTCTTGTGAGTTCTCCATCTTCGTTCAGCTTGTTCTAGAATACCCACTTTGTTCCTATCACATTCCTATCCACCAATCTAGGTACTAATTCTCATGTATGATTCTTTTCTATATAATTTAGCTCTTCTTCCATTGCCTTCATCATTCCATCATATTTTCTAACCTCTATAAAGGTCTTTGGCTCCACCTTAGATAAGAAATAGAAGTTTGCATGTTCATCAGTCTTAGCAATTCTTGTTATTGTCTAAACTCTCTTTTCTTTATCTCCAATAATCTAATCTTCTAAATGATTCTTCTACACATATTTTGTAGGTTTTTTGGGTGGTTTATCAAGTTCCTTTTATTCTTAATTTTATTCTTCTTTATATTTTAGAATTTCCTTTTCCTCTATAGTAATGGGGGTGTCTTCTATCTTAATCTCAGGTTTTGGTGCAATTTGATTCCATTCTTCACTTACTCTAACATTTGCACTTTTCATAATTTTCTTCATCCTCTTGTTGTAGAATTGGTATGTCATACTTTTTGTAGAGTATCCCAAAAATATTCCTCCATTATATCTTGCATAAAAAATTCCCAAATCCTCTCCCTCTCTTCTAATGTAGAACTTACTTCCAAATAGTTTGAAATATTTGAGGGTAGGTGATCTTCCATGCCATATCTCTAAGGTTTCTTTGTTGACTTACTCTAACTTGTACCCTGTTAAGAATATATACAACAATATACACAACTTCTTTCCAATACACATTAGGTAGGTTATCATCTTTCAACATAGTCTTAGAGAATTCAACAATAGTCCTATTTTTTCTTTCAACAACTCCATTTTTATATTGATTCCTAGGTGTAGACAATTGCCTTCTAATACCATGCTCTTCACAAAATCTATTGAATTCATTTGATGTAAATTCTCGACCTCTATTTTACCTTAAAAAAATGATCTTAACCTCTATTTTATTCTCAACCATAGATTTTATCATCTTAACTCTATCTAGTGCTTCTGATTTCTTCTTTAAGAAAGTAACCCATGTCATTCTAGAATAGCCATGAATGAACAACATAAAATACATTTCAACATTTAGTCCTCTTATCCTTGTAGGTCTGCAAAGGTTTGTATAAATTAACTCCAACAGTTTTGTAGTAGAATATTATTTGATCTTGAATATGTTCCTTGTTTGCTTTCCCATATGACATTCCATGTACACTATATTGGTAGGTTTGATAATATTTGGCAAATCTCTCATAGCTTGAGTAGAAATGACCTTCACCATGTTGTCAAAGTTGATGTGTCCCATTCTTTTGTGTCCTAACCAACATTCACTTCTCTATGCCAATAGACAACTACTTCCTCTATTTTTCTTTACATAATATACATTATCATTTTTTCTTATGCTTTTTACAACTAACCTTTTGGAACCTACTTTTTTGATATCACATCTAGACCCATGAAATTTGATCTTGTAGCCTTTACAACACATTTGAATCACACTCAGAATATAATGTCTCAAACCCTTAACATAGTAAAAATCATTTGTCTTATGCTTACCATCAATGGATATGGTTCCTTTACCACTAATAGGTGTAGTCTCATCACCAACAAACTTCACTGATCCACCATCATACTTCTCAGAGTCTATGAACTTTTTATCACATGTCATATGATTTGACCATCCAAAATCAATTATCCAAGCTTTACATTCCATTTTTACATGTACTATAGTTTTCACCATCATTTATCTTTCACTATCCTTCTCATCATGCAGAGTAACAGACCTTTCATTATCCTTTTCTTCTATGACCAAAAATAATGATTCATCATTTGACTCATCACAATCTTCTTCTTTTGAGGAAAAAATATGGAAGGGAATCAAGGAGCTACAGTAGGGTCTGTGTTAAGCCTTGAGCTATAGTAGGTTCAAGTTGAACAAAAAATATTTTTAGGCTTGTCCTTGTCATCTATTATTTTGTTTTTGTCATCTCTTCTATTGGAAATCGACACTCATCCAGTGAATTCTAGTGCATGGATAATGTATTAGGGTTTTCATTGATGGAAACTCTCCTTGGAAATCCTATTTGGTAGTCATGTTTTAGGGTAACAGGTAGAGGAAGTGATCCAGTAATCTGTCTTCGGTATTTCAGGATAAGAAGAGCACTTTTAGTCTGGAATCTTTAAGGTGATTGAGGTGGTTAGATTCATGCATGGGATGATAGGGCCAACATCTAGAAATCATTTTGAAATTATTTGTTTGATCCACATACATTTTAGTGATCCGGTCTAAGTTGACACCCAGTTACACGTTACATTGCATATTGTGCTTGGCTGACTTGATGAATGTTTTATTTTATGATTGCAAAATATATGACCGATGTACAATATCTTTTTGGATGGCGTAATTAGCGATTGGTTATCGAGAAACCTATTTGGTATATTTTCACGTGCACATTCTTGATCCGGTAGCTGACTGAGAAGCAAAACAGAGCAGAGTTGCAAAGGTGTTGCCGTTAGACTTGTTGCACTTAACCATAACTTATCCAGGCATTTTTTGATGGTATTTTGGAGTTCAATCATTGTAGTTACCATTGTAAATGATCATTAAGTCAGTGAGACTTCCATATTGTAATTGAACCTTTGGTTCTAGACAGTGTTCTTGAATGCAAGTGCATTCTCCTTATGTAATATTTACGTACTCCTGATCACAATATATGAATATTGTGGGTTCCAATCCCACTGTGGTTTTTCTCTTTCCAGGTTTCCACGTAAAAATCCTGGTGTTATGATTTTGTGGTTGATTATCTTGTATTCCTGCATTTTAATTTCTTGCATTTGCTTCCGATGGTCCGAGAATAAGTTTGAAAATTTATTTACCAGTAGAACACTGATCCACTCCCCCTCTCAGTGTTCCTTGATTTCAACAATTGGTATCAGATCCTAGTTCCTCTGAGGAAGCTTAACTGCTTGAGGGGGGTCTGGGAGATTAAATCAATGGATTTCGGTTCGCAAAGACAAATTTGTGTGGCACTTGAGGATCTTGATGCAACAAGAAATGAAATAAGTTCCTTAAAGAGAAACTTGAATGTAGTTGAAGAATTCATTAATGATTTGAAAGATCAAGTCAATAGTTCAAGAGACAAGGAGAAAGAGTTGATGGACAAGCTGAAGGAGAAAGAAGAACAAATCATGGAAAATCAAGACAAAGCTGATGAATGTGATAAGATTACTATAGAGAACAATGTGTCGAAGAATGAGATGCAATCCATTATGATGAAGACAACTAAGGAGATTGAAGACCAGAAGAAGAATGAAGAAAGTTTGACTCAATCATTGAAGGACATATTAGATGAATACTTCAGGCTCACTTATGAGAATGATTAGTTGAAGCTTGAGTTGACACAATCAAGGAATAATGGTCAAGAGCTTGAAAGACACATTGTTGCCCTAAGAGATGAACTTGCTATTGCAAATGAATACAAAGAAAAATTCAATGCTATCTCAACAAGGCTTGATGAGATGCCAAAAATTAAAAGACATGGAAAAGACATGAGAGGACTTGGATATGAGAAAGGAGAGTCCTCCAGATCTGGACAAAGCATGCAAAGCCTAATCATAAGAAGAGAAAGAATCTTTTGGTAAGACAACCTAATGCCTATAAATTTAATGGTAGATGTTTTACTTGCAATAAATTTGGTCATATGGAAAATCAATGTAGAAGTAGGATGAATAATGGAATGAATAATATGAATAATGGTCCTACCTTTAGTGGTCAGTGTTTCATATGCAATAATTTTGGTCACAAGTCATACATGTGCAGAGCAGTAATGAACAACTTTCAGAACAAGAGATGTTATGCTTGTAGAATGTTTGGACATATTTCTAACCAATGCAAGATGAGATCAAATTAGATGAATTTCAGACCTATACAGAGAAATGTTGTTTGTCATGCATGCAACAAAATTGATCACAATGCAAAATTATGCAAAAGCAAGAACAATGCTCTGGTAAACAAAGGAAAATCAGATAAGAAAGGAAAGACAAAGGTAGAAGAGATCCGGAACAAGAATGAGAAGACGTGGGTTAGAAAAGATGAATCCAAGGCAGATAGTGGATTTGGACCTAAATCCGATGTAGGATCTTCATCTGGTAACTAAGGCATTTGGCCTTAGGGGGTGGCATCTTTATGTACAATCTTGCAGAACCCCCTGAAGAGATCTTTTATCGATCAAGGTTGATTGCAGATGCTTGGAGATGATTATCCATAATTCATCATACCTATCTTGGAATCTGGTGGAATGCATTATGTTGAACAAGACATCTGGTTGAACTTTATAGATGCATTTATTTCAACTTAAAGTTAGGGTTTGCAAAGTTAAAAGGGGTAAAATATTATTTCTCACATTGCGAGTTAAGAGTCGAAGTTGTAGAGAGAGGAAAACATATTTTCAAGGTGATCAGAAGGTTTGAGGTGATCCAACAAGGAGTTCTTGTGCATCCAACAAAAGAAAAAGGTATTTACCGAAGCATGATCATCCTTTGAACCCTAAATTTGTTGAAATGACATCTTATTCTGTTAATACACCTTTGGTAGTAGAAGTTTTTGAGTGAGTAAAACCTCAATTCAAAAGACATCCATTTAAGTCTATTGAGGACGATCGAAATGGTGCTTTTTCGTCTATGCCATATGAAGTTTTGTATGTTGATGATGTGAGGGCATACATTCATTGCATAATTGAGGAGAATGGAAGTAAGGATATCTTAACCCTGTATACTGAACATATAATGGATGAAGTTGGAAATCCCAAACCAGAATATGCACAGTTATAGAGGAAGGGTTTCAAGCAGTTTGTTCACTTTTTGACATTTGATGAAGATGAATGTGTAAGATACATTTTGAGCCACGTTCATGATGAATTCATATAGTTGGACAAACCCTACAAGATAACCAAGCAAGCCATCCATGCAGTCATATGCCTAAATCAAACTGGTGGAAAACTTAATTTGAGAAAGGTGACAAATCTAATAGTTACAAAGCTAACCAGCGCTCAATTTGATAGAAGATCAATGGCAATTAGTTATGTCTTAGAACATGATGTTAGATTTGCATCAATGATCATTGGATACAAAGTTTATCAATCTAGCAGATTGAATTTGGTGTCTGGTACTGTGATATATGCAACCTATTAGATGGCGAAAGAGGATATGCAATATGACTTGTGCACATTTTTTCTTGAAGATCTCCTGAGAAATTTGAATAAAATTAAAACTGACAAGAAGAATGTTTTCAATTCTGGTTCATTGATTGTTTGCTTAGCACTGTAGTTCATGAATAAAATTCCCTTCACAGGAATAGTCCAATGGGAATATGACTTATTGGTAGCCTCTCAAATCAAAAAAGGATTGCATAGATTGGGAAATAAAGAGAATCATACAATAATCCTATGGAGTTTCTTCAAAACCTTCCAAGGCAGAATGAAGAATAGAGTAAGGATCCCTAAGAAAGTAGTGGACAAATATGCAGATACTATATGCTTCATCATGGATAAAGACCACTGCCATATGGAGGTTGTAGAGCCAAGAACAGTGTGGATAATACCTATGGGTTATGTGGTTGATTCTCAAACTCTCGAAGGTTATGCTCAACACATTTTGAGAAAACCAGTTGACCCTTCAAAAGAAAAAATTGGAACATTCAAAGAAAAGGATATGGAACTACATAATAAGTTCACTCACCCTGAAAGGAAAAGAAAAGTAACAAAAATGGCCGAGGTTGTGGCTGAATAGATGGGCTTTACCAGAGAATCTATCAAGAAATATAAGGAGAAGAAGGTTCAGATGGAGGGAAAAGTGGAATCAAAGAAGCCTAAGAATGAACCGATTCCTTCCAAAGAAAAGCCTAAGGAGACTAAGTCTTCCTCTACTCTGGTGAAGTCATCAACAAATCAAATCTCATCTGGAAAAAGAGTGTTGAAATAGAAGAAGAAGCCAAAATGAGCTCATGTAGTTGTATCTCCTGTTGCTTCCGAGACAAAGTCAAATGAGGAAGTAGAGAAATCAAAGAATGAAGGAGAATTTGTTAGAGTAATAAGGAAACCACAATCCAGTGGTGAGAAGAGTAAAAAGACAAAATCAAAACCTTCTCTAACCAACAGACCTAAAAGAGGAAGAAGGCTAAGGACATAGTTTGATAAGGACCTTGAATTTGGCAAGGTGGAAGGTAAATATACCTTTATTCCCCCATTGACTGCAAAATAATTTATTGATGAAATAGTTAATGATGATAATCTCAAGAACATTAGTGCATACTATGATGATCTTGATGAGAATGATAAAAGGGAAATTGAGGAAGTTGTTGTGTTGCATTTGCATAACTTCAACAAATCATTAATTGAGTTAGAACGTAGCATTCTGAAAGATTTGTATAACATTCTTGATGCTAGGAGGTTGACTGCAAGCCGATTAGATAAGGAAATGAAAGAGCATGAATTGATCAATATCAGTGCTTGCATTTCTCAAGAAGAAGTTGATAGACTCATGGACCTAGCCAACAAAAAGGAATTCAAAAGAAAAAATAGAGTAAGCATGCTTATGGTTGGCAGGGTTGAGGAAGTGAGAAAAGAAACTGAAGAAATATGGAAAAGGTTCTTAAAGGACAATCAATTTCCAATCAAACCTAAGAATGATGATGAATCTCAGAAGGAAGACACTTCTCATCCAAAAGTCCAGGCCCATACAACCCTTGATACAGAGGATAATCAAAATCATCTGGTTGTCCACCCCAAGATGGTGGAAGGGAAAGATGAAGAGGCAAAAGAGACACCTAAAGTTGATACAACACCAAGTGGTGACACTGGTGCACAGGTTAAAGAAAAGGATACAAGAAAAGGAGAAGTAGAGAAAGACAACACAATGGATATGGAAGAAGAGGTCAATAAGAAAAAAATAGAAAACTGACAATGTCTCGGTAATCATGGCAATTGACACTTCGAAGGACAAAGGGAAAATGATTCTTCCATAGATCTCGATCAATTTTGATAAACCTATTGACATTGGGCAAGTGTTTGCAGATGAAAGGTTGATGGTTGTTGTAGCGGTCTAGGCTCAAGCTAGTCAGGACTTGGTTGAATCGGAGAATAAGGACAAGAAGTTGATTAAGATGTCGGTTGGTATTTTGCAAAAGGTGGTATTGAAAGTGCAATTAGATCCTAGTTCTAACTCCTCTGGCATGTTACTACAACTAATCAACAATATCAGTACCAATTTTGAATCATTGGAAAAGGAAACCACCAAGAAAGTAATAGACAGATTCAAGGAGGTGCGTATGCAGACTTTTCAGAAGATGATTGAAGATGACAGAGTAATATTGAATAGAGGACTGCAGACTATCTCTGAGGAATTGAGTGAAGGAGGAAAGATATACAAGTCATGTCTTAAACTACCCAAATTCACCTTAGATATAGATAAGTAGACCAGTGTTTATCAGGGAAAGCTTGATAGTATATCTTAGTCATTTGATTCCAATGTAGTCCTTCCTAGTAGTGTAGAAGGTCAAGTGATGACTCTAATTGATCAAATCTCAAGCCTAAACTCATAAAAGGATAGGATACTGAGGCAGGTCAATGAGCTCTGAAATCTTATTGCTCGTCAAATGAACACCATGTTGAGCAACAAAGTTGATTCCTTGAAGACAATAACTCAACCAGTTCTGTTAGAATTAAAAGATGTGGAGATATATGCTTATGTTTTCAGTTCTTTCATCATAGTTTTGGACAACTTTAAGAATGGGTGGGATACCCACTTAGGATTTTTGAAGACCATTTTTGCAAATATCTTCAAGTATGTATAGTATATCCATTATATACTCTTGTATATAAGTTTTTGTGCAATACCCCAAATTTGGCATTGCTGTCAAAGAGGGAGAGTAGAGTGAAAAATGTATAGAGAAGGATGATACAGGTATTTGAGTTTTTGGTCTAAGGGGGACCCTTATAAATATTGATCCGGTATGTGTCATTTTTCTCGAGTGCTTCCATCAATGCCAAAGGGGGATATTGTTGGCAACTGACACTTATCTAATGGATTATAGTGCATGGATAATGGATTAGGGTTGTCATTGATGGCAACTCTCCTTGGAAATCCTATCTGGTAGTCATGTTTTTGGGTAACTGGTAGTGGAAGTGATCCGGTAATCTGTCTCTGGTATTTCAGAATAAGCAGAGCACTTTTAGTCTGGAATATTTGCAGTGATCGTGATGGTTAGATTCATGCATGGGATGATAGGGTTGACATGTGGAAATCATTTTGACATTATTTGGCTGATCTGCATACATTTTAGTGATTCGGTCTAAGCCAACACCCAGTTACATGTTACATTGCATATCGTACTTGGCCGACTTGATGAATGTTTTATTTTATGATTGTGGATATATATGACCAATGTAGAAGATATTTTTGGATGACATAATGAGTGAGTTGTGATCGAGAAACCTATTTTGCATAGTTTCACGTGGGCATTCTTGATCTGATAGTTGACTGAGAAGCAGAACTGAGAAGAGTTGCAGAGGTGTTACCGTCAGACTTGTTGCACTTAACTGGAACTCATCTAGGCATTGTTTGATGCTATTTTGGTGCTCAATCATTGTATTTATCATTGTAAATGATAAATAAGTCAGTGGGACTTCCATATTGTAACTAAACCTTTGGTTCTAAGCAATGTGCCTGAATGCAAGTACATTCCCTTATGTAATATTTATGTACTCCTAATCACAATATATGAATATTGCAGGTTCCAATCCATTTGTGCCTTTCAAAAGAAATAATTTGTGCCATCAAACTTTAGTACTTTGTAACTATTTTCCTACACCATCTTGACCTTCCTCAAGCGGTTAAGATTTTCTTAGAGTAACCTTTCTCCACTACCAATTGTTGAACTCACAACAAGATTGAGAGGGTGGTGATTCAATCTTGTCCAAATCCTTAAACTTCTTCTATCACAAACACTTATCAATTAGCATTAACCAACTAAAAACCAATGAAAGATGAAACAAAAAACATCAAAAAAATGAACACCATAATTTGACATGGAAAACCTAATGTGGAAAAAACCACAGTTAGAATCACACTCACAATATGAATAACTGATTACAATGTTGTAGGCACAAGGCCAAGAAAGCTCACTACTTTTGATTTGAACTTGCAGGCTAAGGAAGACAACCTTAGGGAAAGGTATAATGGAATTGCATTAATAAGAAACAAAATAGAAGGGAAAGATACAAATCAATGCAAGTTTACAAAAGGACTCATTATCTTCAACATGCACATAAAAAATATGAACTAAATTGAGTAGGATCTTTTGATCATAAATGCACCACAAACTGATTTTTGCACTTCTTCTTCCACACATATACTTATATATAATCCTCAATCAATACACACCTCAATTTACACATCCATACATCTATTTATATCAACTTATTCATCGAAACACTCAACTAGGTCAGCCCTAGATAAAATAAACATAAATTACACAAAGTCAACCACCATTAGCAATTGATAAATGTGGTCCACTCTAGGAGATAAAGGGGACCCAAATACATAACAACATGTATTCCTAAGTTGATTCCAAAAAAATAGACTCACCAACACATCCTCCAAATTTGACATTAAACATAAAATGTAGATAAACAATAAAGCATATTAATCAGTCGGCCCAAAAATATTATCCAATGCAAATAACTCAATGCAGATCTTCACACGCCATGGTAAGACCCATAACAAAATTTGACTCACCATCCACCACACATTGAAACCAAAAGGGTATGATACAAGCAGGATAAACCAATTGAGTTGGCAAGAGACCAACACAACAGACAACACCGATCAACAAAACATCATAACTTCACTTGTGGAGAAACCAACACTTGAATTGTCTCTTTCCTTGATGAAAAATGTTTTTTTAGACATAGAAACTCCTAAGCATATTCTCAAGGTAGAAAACATTAGACTTTAAGAACAGTAAAAAAAAATGATTATAAGTATTTATTTATGTTTCTTCTATGCCTCTATAAGTAGAGATAATATAGATAAACCCACATATTCACTTCCATTCAATGTATACAAGCTTTTCTTGCACATGCAAGTATTATCTTACCCTACACACCCCTTGTGTGATATCGATATGATACAATATTAGAATGACGTAAGGTGACCATCTATTATAACCTTTGTTTAAGATATTGTGTTAAAAGTAGATTGCTTCCAATCTTTTCTAACTTATTTCCAATATAGGAAGCTTTGTAAGTATATTAAATTGAATTTTTGTCCTTGAAAATTGGTAAAAAATATCATACATTATACATGTAACTTAGTCACATGATTAGGTGATAGAACAATTAATACCACTATGTGTCAATGTTTATGTTATAAAAATTTAGATATATGTATATTAGGGATCAACAAGCTTCTATCTATAGAATTTCAACTTAGAAGGGGGGTTATTTTATATGTTATCTTATTTAAATGTAAAATAAAGTTCAATTATTTAATCATAATCATCACCTTTAATGTTTTTTAAATGGTGTTCTACATTAGAAACTACTAAGTTCTAGTAGATGTAAAAATGGAAGAAATTGATCTAGTTTCCTTACCATGAATAGAATTTAAATGATATAGAGGAAAATAGGATGAATAAAAAAATAAGGCAAGACACACTTGCAAATGGTTTAGACTTGCAATGGGCTTTCATAACTATTTTGTTGGAATTATTGATGAATTGATTATGTGTTGCATTGATGTTTTGTCATTGATGTCAACACTAGCTGTTATGGTTGGTTACCGACACTAGCTATTATGGATGGTTACCGGCAAACAGGTTTTGGTTACCGATAGAAGATCTAGTGTTACCGGTAGAAGATTATTTGTTGGACACTTCCGGTATGTTTGGATCTATGGAGTATGTTTGGTTACATGTGATACGTGCTTTTGGAGGATGTTTTGGTCAGTTGGTATTGAATTGGTAATCAGATGCTATCATACACTCTTGTAAACCCTTACCAAAATTGGTTTAAGGTTTTATCGGTAGAGCTTTCACTAAGGAATTGTGATAGGATGCATAAGTGGTGTTGGTGCGCCTTCTAGATGGATTTCAGGATGTTGAAGATGTTCTTTGATTGTGCTTCAACTGCTTGAAGACATTTCTTTAGCGTGGTGGACCCATAATAGGTCCAGTTCCTATCTAGATTATGGACTGGTAACATTATAACGTGTACTCCACACGTTACCAGGATGTTTCAGGATGATTTATGGATTTGTATATGTTGTTTTGGTCTTAAGACGACATTTCATATCATTGTAAAATGGATTTTTTTTTGTATTAAGTATCATAGAATCACAAAGTTCATTTTGGCTCATTTGAGCATCCACGTTACAAACTTATTACAAATACCAGCTCCTTTCAAGCAAACTTATTACAAATACTAGCTCCTTTCGAGCACCAAACTAGAAACAACAATTGGAAGACCAAGGGTCACAACTTAGAAATCCACTTTAAACAACCAATGGAAGACCAAGAGTCACAACTTAGAATTCTACACAAAGGTGTCCCTCATGGGAGTTGAACTTGGGTCTCCACATTGAGAACTCAATGCTTTAGCCAACTAAGCTCAACCCCTTGGACTTGTAAAATGGATTTATGTAATGATCTTATTGTAATATCTTTTAGTTTGCCGACCTAGATGGTTTAGGTCTTAAGGTTGGTATAAATGATTGTAAGATCTCATTGTAGATCGAGTATCGTGGTCATGAATTGTAATATCATATGCGAAGGATCAGGTCGATCATAGGTGAACAAATTGGGATTAAGGAAGAGGTCAAAGGCATCCAGTATTGAGCTTAAATGAGACTATAATATGGCATGGTAGATGTTATCTCTGGCAGTTCACTCTATTGGATTGTTGTCCATTTATCTTGAGGTGGTTTTAAGCTCTGTAGTTAGTGAGACTCTTTTATAATGAGTAGTACGCTCTAGGCAATGTGCCTTCCTGCAGAAGTATCATCTGACTGTGGGTAGGCTTCCCACCATGGTTTTTCAATTTCTGGGTTTTCCACATACAAATCATGCTGTTATGTGGTATGGTTGTTTTTCATTAATTATCTATTTAATTGTTGAGTTACATTGTTTACTGGTATCTGTGTCTACCGACATTTGTTTCTACTTTTTCGATATTTGAATATTTATGTGCTTTGGTTTAAGGTTGTACTGTGGATTAAATGTTATAATATATTAACAACTGATTCACCCCCCCCCCCTCTCAGTTTTTCACCGATTATCCTAACAATTGGTATCAAATCTTTAGTCCTCTTTTGTAGAAGCTTAACCGCTTGAGGTAGATCCTATGGCAACTAACACTTCTAATCCACCGACAACTATTTTTCAGAAGATAAATCCCTAAGATTGATGGAACAAATTAAGGGACATGGAAAATTCGAATGAAGACTCATCTTAGATGTCTTGGCAAGGATATTTGGGAGATCACTAAGAAAGGATACACACCTTATGATCCGACATCTAGCAATCCTGCTCCTGCAGACTTGGATAAGAATATTGGAAATGATTGCAGAGCTAGAGAAGCCCTCTTGTGTGCACTTACTGATCAACAGATCATGGGATTGACTGATAAATCATCGACAAAGGTTATGTGGGACAAATTGCAAACTCTGAATGAAGGTGACCCTACTGTCAAAATTGCTAAACTTGATGGTTACTAGGTAAGATATGAAAAGTTGAAAATGAAAGATAATGAAAGGATTGTTGTATTCATGGAAAGAGTAAATGAGATTGTTATGGGAGTTCAATGCTGTGGAGGATTTCTAAGTGAAGATGAAATAGTTTCCAAAGTATTGAGAGCCCTTCCACTGGCTTACAAGATGAATGCAACTACAATTAACGAGTTAAGAACAATGGCAAACATTTCATTTAACAGAGACATTCTGATTGGGAAATTATCTTCTTTTGAGCTTGAATAATTTAGATCTTCTGGAGCTGTAAAGTTTGAACCTGATTTTCATGCATCATCATCATCATCTACTAGAAAAAGTGATTGGAAAGTCCTATATGCAAAAGAATTGGAGGACATGAGGAAAGAAGATGAAGAACTTGAGCAACTTGAAGCCTTATTTGCTAGAAGAGTACCTAAAGGACCAATAGCAAGTAAGTATGAAGGAAAAACACCTTTTAAATGTTTTGCATATAATAAGATTGGTCATTTTGCATCTAGATGTCCTGAAAGGAATGCAAGGTTTGAGGAAAGAGTTGAGAAATCTTTTAAGCCTAACCAAAATAGATATAGATTCAAAAAAAGTAAACAATGCTACATAGAAGATGAGGAAGGAGTAACTGATGACTCTGGGGATGAACCAATAGAAGACTCTGCTAGTGGATCTGACAATGGAAAGGAATGGGTGTTCTATTCTTTGAAGGAAGATGAACTGGAATTGGATATCAAGAATGAAGAAAAGGCCCTGGAAACAAAAGTTGAAGATAAGAATGAATGGGTAATTGATAGTGGATGCTCACATCATATGACTGGAGATAAAGGGAAATTTTTGTCCCTGCAAGAATACAATGGCATTCAAGTCAGATTTGGAGATGACAAAGCATGTATGATCAAAGGTAGAGGTATTATTTCTTTGGATGGAAAGCATAATACTGATAATGTCTATTATGTAGAAGGTTTAAAGCATAGTCTTTTGAGTGTTGGTCAATTGGTGGAGAAGGGTTTCCAACTTCAGTTTAAAGATAGAAAATGCAAAATCATTAACAAGACTAGTTTGGAGATTGCAACTGGTATTCAGACTTGAAGTAATATCTTTGACTTGAACACTGGTAATAAGACATGCTTAATTGCTCATATTGATGAGAGTTGGTTATGACATAAGAGGTTGTGTCATGCCAATTTTGATTGTATTGTTAAGATCAGTTCAAATAAGGCAATTAGAGATATATCTAATATTATGAAGCCTCATAATCTGGTATGTAAGGAATGTCAATTGGGTAGGAAAGTTGGAAGTTCTTTTAAGAGCATACATGATAAATCTAATGACGTACTTGATTTTATTCACACTGGCTTATTTGGGCCAACAAGGACTAGAAGCTTTCAAGGTGATAGGTATTTCATGCTAATTATTGATGACTATTCTAGAATGATGTGGGTGACTTCTCTAAGGGAGAAGTCTGAAGCTTTTGAGAAATTCAAGATCTTTAAAGAAAAGATTGAAATTGAAATTGGTTTGAAAATCAAGTCTAAGATCAGATCAAGGAGGTGAGTTCATTTCTCATGAATTTAATAGTTATTGTGAGACAAATGGAATCAGGAGACAACTATCTGCACCTAGGACTCCTCAACAAAATGGAGTAGTGGAAAGAAAGAACATAACCATTTTGGATGCAACAAGATCTATGATGGTGGAAGCCAAATTGCCTCATATCTACTGGAGTGAAGTAGTAAGTACAATAGTCTACACATTTAATAGAGTTCACATCAAAGGTGAAACCGGTAAGACCCCTTATGAACTATGGTTTGGACATACACATACTGTTAAATATTTCAGAATTTTTGGAAGTAAATGCTATATCAAAGGAGATGATTCAATTGGAAATTTTTATCCTAGATGTGATGAAGGGATATTTCTTGGATACTCAATTTAGAGAAAAGCATATCGATGTTATAACAAAAGATTGCAGAAAATTGTTGAGAGTGCTAATGTGAAAGTGGATGAGTAGCACAGAAATCATTCTATATCATACGACAGGGAACCGGTAGTGGAAATGATCATAGCTGAACCATAAATGCCTCAACCGGTACAAGAAGCTGAGATAGTTACATCGACACAATCAAAAAATTCAACTGTGACTGATGATCAGAGCAGTGAACCTGAAGATCTAAAGACACCAAGGTATGTGAGATTAAATCATTCTGAAGATCAAATCATTGGAGATAAGAACAAGGGAGTTATGACTAGAAGGAGACTGGCTAATGAAGAGGTATGTCTTATTTCTCAAATTGAACTGGCAATTGTTATTGAAGCTTGTAAGGATAAACATTAGTTAAAGGCTATGGAAGATGAATTAGATCAGATAGAGAAGAATTAAACTTGGACTTTAGTTCCCCGGCCTAAAAATAAGAATGTTATTGGAACTAAGTGGGTTTTTAGAAATAAACTAAATGAGGATGGTCAAGTTGTAAGAAACAAGGCTAGATTGGTTTGTAAAGGATATTCTCAAATGGAAGGAATTGATTATGGTGAAACATTTGCACCTGTAGCTAGAATTGAAGTTGTTAGACTATTTCTTGCCTATGCAACTTATAAGAACTATAAGGTTTATCAATTGGATGTTAAATGTGCATTTTTGAATGGTGAACTTGAGGAAGAAGTATACATTGAGCAGCTTGATGGATTTTCACTGACAGATGATAAAGATATGGTTTGCAGATTGAAGAAAGCTTTATATGGTTTGAAACAAGCTCCTAGAGCTTGGTATGCAAGGTTGGATAAATATATTTTGAAGCTTGGTTTTACTAAAGGAAGTGCTGATAGTAATTTATACTATAAGATCACTGATAATGATATTTTGATTATTAAAGTATTTGTTGATGATATCATTTGTGGAGGAGAAGATAAATTGTGCATGGAATTTGCTAACAATATGAAGAATGAATTTGAAATGTCCATGATTGGTGAGATGAAATTTTTCTTAGGTTTGCAGATTACTCAAACTGACAAAGGCATCTTTATCTATCAAACTAAGTATCTGGGGGAATTGTTGAAGCAGTTTGGTATGGATAATTCCAAACCGATAAGTACTCCTATGGTGACAAGTGAGAAATTATCTATTAAGGATACTTCTACATCGATAAATCCGACAAGGTACAAGTCTATGATTGGTGGTCTACTCTATCTAACTCAGACTAGACCTGATATTATGAATGCAATAAGTATTGTTTCAAGATATCAAAGTAATCCTAAAGAAAATCATGAATGTGCGGTAAATATAATATTCTGGTATTTGCAAGGAGCAACAGAATATGACTTATGGTATTCTAAAAATGATGATTTCACTTTATGTGCATATACTGACTCAGATTGGGCAGGTGATATTGATGACACTAAGAGCACTTCTGGTGGAGCTTTCTTTCTTGGAAATAAACTAGTTTCATGGATCAGCAAAAAATAGTCATGCATTTCTTGATCTACTGCAGAAGCCAAGTATGTTGCAGCAGCAACTAATTGCACTCAAGTCTTGTGGATGAAGCAAATGTTGAAGGATATCAGGGTAAATTGTAGTGAACCGGTAGTTATCTACTGTGATAACTCTGCAGCTATTGACATGTCTAAGAATCCAGTATTTCACTCTAAGACTAAGCATATATCAATAAAGTATAACTTTCTGAAGGATAAGGTAGAAGAAAAGGAAGTCAAATTGGTTTATGTGAACACTAAAGAACAGATTGCAGATATATTCACTAAACCGTTGTCTAAGGAATCATTTGAGTATTTGAGAGACAGGTTAGGGGTTTCTGCCCCTCCGACAGAGACTTGATTGGTGTAGTTTTGTCATCAGTCTGACATGCATTATCAGAGATATTATTCATTCTGACATTGATGAGTGGTGCTACTACTCAGGAGGAGTAGTCAACTTTGTGATTCTGAGGTTTAGATTATTGCTTTGATATTTTTGTCAGATTTATGGCATTGATGTCAAAGGGGGAGAGATATTGATGTGAAAATAAAGTAAAAGGAGTTGTATACATTAGGGGGAGAGATTTATTCAGAACTTGACATAGATATCATTCACATAGATTGTTGGTTGTCTTCCACAGGGGGATACTTGTTTGGCACTTCTTGGTACTTAGATATTTTTCACATCTAGTGTTACCATCAATGCTAAAGGGGGATATTGTTAGCATTATGGATGAATTGATTATGTGTTGCATTGATGTTTTGTCATTGATGTCAACACTAGCTGTTATGGTTGGTTATCGACACTAGCTTTTATGGATGGTTATCGACAGAAGATTATCTGTTGGACACTTCCGACATGTTTGGATCTATGGAATATGTTTGATTACATGTGATACATGCTTCTAGAGAATGTTTTGGTCAGTTGGTATTGACTTGGTAATCAGATGCTATCATACACTCTTGTAAACCCTTACCGACATTGGTTTAAGGTTTTATCGACAAAGCTTTCACTAAGGAATCATGACATGATGCATAAGTGGTGTTGGTGCGGCTTCTAGATGGATTTAAGGATGCTGAAGATGTTCTTTGATCATGCTTCAGCTACTTGAAGACATTGCTTTAGCGTGGTGGACCCAGAATAGGTCCAGTACCTATCTAGGTTATGGACCGGTATCAGGTTAATGTGTACTCCACACGTTACAAGGATCTTTCAGGATTATTTATGGATTTGTAATTGTTATTTTGGTCTTAAGCCAACATGGCATATCATTGTAAAATGGATTTATGTAATTCTCTTATTGTAATATCTTTTAGGTTTCTGACCTAGTTGGTTTAGGTCTTAGGGTTAGTATAAATGATTGTAAGATCTCATTGCAGATCGAGTATCATGGTCATGAATTGTAATATCATATGTGAAGGATCAGGTCGATCGTAGGTGATTGAATTGGGATTAAGGAAGAGGTCAAAGGCCTCTAGTATTGAGCTTAACTGAGACTGTAATTAGGCATGGTAGATGTTACCTCTGACAGTTCATTCTATTGAATTGTTGTCCATTTATCTTGAGGTGATTTTAACCTTTGTAGTCAATGAGACTCTTTTGTAATGAGAAGTATGCTCTAGGCAGTGTGCATTCCTACATGTGTAGGCCCCTCATTGTATCACATACTTTCTGTAGAAGTATCATCTGACTATGGGTAGGCTTTCCACAGTATTTTTTTCCTTTCCAGGTTTTCCACGTACAAATCATGGTGTTATGTGGTATGGTTGTTTTGCATTGATTATCTGTTTAATTGCCAAGTTACATTATTTAATCATATCCGTGTCTATCGACATCTATTTCTACTTTACTGGTATTTGAATATTTATGTACTCCAGTTTAAGGTTGTACTATGGATTAAATGTTATAATCTATTAATAACTGATTCAGCCCCCCTCTTAGTTGTTCACCGGTTATCCTAACATATTTCTCTAGATAATATGGGTTCATACCAACTAGGCTACAAGGACAAACATAAGGTTCCACCAACCCACTCAATGGACTCACTAATCTTTGGGAATTTTGAGAACTATGGAACATAAAACAATCTTTTCCAACACTTGGAATTAACTTGGAATCACCAACAATGCTACTTCCTTCACAAAAGACTACTAAGCTGACTAGGCCTATCCAGATGGTTTTTAGGCATTGACTTGAGAAATACTAATCATAGGCACAAAAGGAAAACCTTTTCAGATACCCATTAAGGAAAATGATAACATATGTTAAATCCACCCTAGGTTCCTTCAGAACATATGGGTCAAAATTTAGACTATCACTGTCTTAGGGGCCTAATTAGCCCTCTTTTCCAAAGAATCTACCCTCAAAATTAACTCCAATTCACAATAAATAGTCCAAAAATGTGAGTTTCAACACCAAATCAAATAATTCATGGGTTTTAGGCACCTATCCAACATAAATTTCAACAAGTTTACATAAAACCTTCAAAATCACCAAGTCTTGGTCTGTCACATTAAGATGCCAGACCTAAATGCATTGGTTCTCCTTCCAAACTCCATCTCCCACCTTGAGACCAATTGAATCTTAGAAATTACTTGAAACAATACCATTCCACCTGGTTTGGGATTTTTTCCACGGTGGAATGTCGAATAAATTGCATTTTAGTGTACAAACCCTAGGTGCTTAGGGTTTACAGGCAATGTTTAGAAAAACCTCAATATCTCACTCAATGCTGAATGAATTCACACTAAATCACCACCAAAAGTTAGACAATTCATCCCTCTATCTGATCATGTGATTCTGAAGATCGAAGAGAGCACTAACAGATCATACCAAGCACGAGAGCAACAAAAACACAGAAAATTACAAGAAAACAGAGTTCAATTGTTATCAATCGTTCACCAAAAAACATCCAACCCCTCCCTAAAAGTTTGTGAGGGGTTAAATACAAGGCTTCTCATTTCCCTCAATGTTTCCTAACATTTTTTTAAATTAGGTAACCATTGGGTACAAGAATACATTCTTAATCAACATAACAACTTTCTAAGTTGTTAAGCCACTTACACAACTTTTCACCTTTATTGAGAATATTGACACAAATGAATCATACCAAATTGATTACATCAAAACCATTATAAACGAGGCTAAATAAGCCATATTACATCAGTGCCCTTCAAGTTTGGCAAGTTATTACAATGTGACCACACCATGACAACATTTGTCCATATAGGACCTAGTGAGCCACATGACTACTTGATTGGACTAGATGATAACATAAATGAATGTAAAAAATAAAAAATGGTCCATTGGACCTTATTGAAGACCTTCACAAGACACAAACAATAACCAAGACAAGGAAGTCTTCATGAGGCAAAAAATTGACTAGGTGCTCCTGCACCATTAAATGATAACAAGTATAGGTGCCTGATAATGTATAGTAAATTGAATTCATACTAACCAAATGAAATTGGTTAGGAAGATTGAATAGTCAAGTTGTAAAGAAATTTTAGATTTATTAAGTTGGCAGAGAAATATGAGTTCTTCTATTGTGTCAATAGTACTCAAACAATAGAAGACTTATATCTCTCTTTTCTATAGTGTTAGATTATTTATTTAACATTATTATTCTCAAATTGATTGTATGAATTGAGGGTTAGAGAACGTAATATTTTCTTAAATTGAATAAATCACTTGAATTTGATTATTTAGTTGTAGGATTATACTGTTAATCCATGAAAAATGTGAAACTTGTTGTTTATACATGGAAAATTATAGTAGATATCATTGTTGGGAGTGGTTGTCATTGCACCAAAAGATCAACCTATCAATGCTCGATAAAACCACTAGACTTATAGAATCCACAAGAGGTAGTTAAGCTATGTTGCAAACACACCACTTTTGTTGCACAGAGACCAAGGGCCACACCTTGCAACAATCCCCCCTCAGCACAAGTGCGGTTTGAACTTGTGACCCAACTCTGATACCATTTGTTGGGAGAGGTTTCTGTTTCACCAAAAGATTGTCCTGTCAATGCCCAATACAACCACTAGACTTATAGAATCCACAGTAGGTGGTTAAGACATGTCACAAACACACCACTTTTTTAACACAAAGACCAAGAGACACACCTTGCAAAAATCATGAAAGCAAGGATAGAAATATTATTTTTTTGTTAAGAAATAAAAGTTAAAATATTAAAGCTAGTGTCTTTTAATTAACACAAAAGTATTATTTATCATAACTTGATGAAATTGAATCTTTCCTAGGGAAATATGATTGGGATTAATAGGGATTGATTACATTGTGATAATTTTTTGTTATTGTAATAATATATCTTGTTTGAACTATGGTGATTATTATCATCATTTTAACTTCTAGATCATGGATAAAAAGGTCTCTAATATATTGAATCTTTTGAAGATTATCATAGTTTTATTATCAAATGTATTTAGTAAAGTGTTGATTATTTCCTTATCATCACATGTCAAAATCAATTATTAAGTCATTCTTTATTGGTTAGTAAAAGTATAGGAAACCTCGTGTCATTAAATTATGCTTTGTAAGTGAAGAGGGAAAAAACCAGGCTAATAATCAATTGCGTAAATCAAATAAGAGCTTAAACATACATTAAAATGAAGAAAACAATTATTTATACCTTAGTTTCTCTTCTTCCTCTGATTGAGCTTGAAGTGGATGTGCACCCAATGCTCCACTAGATTTGATCTTTGAGATGGTGGATTGTGAATTTCTCTCCACTACACAACAAGATTAATTGGGATGAGATTTGGATGATGATGGACATGGCTTAGATGAGATAGGAATTTGACATTATGAGGGTGTTATGAATGGATTTGGAGCTCAAGTGGACATCATAAAATTTCTCAAAAGGTGGATGATTTTTTAGGAGAAGAGACTCCAATTTATGGATTAAAGGGGATCAAAATGGAGGGTCAAGATTGATCTTTAATGAAGTGCTAGGATTGAAAGAAAGTGGGAGAGGGTTGAAGGACAAAGTGGGAGATCCAAGAGATTTTTCATAAAGGCATTTCTTGTGTCCACACTTCTTAAGTACATGGGGAACAGTTTCCCAAGTACATTGGGAAGAGAAAAAAGCAATATTAAATTCCTTGGGAGAGGACAAGAGGAATTAAAAATTCCAAAATACTGGATATGTGGGAAGAACAAATGGAAAAAGGAATTAAAAATTCCTTGGGAAGAGGAGGCATGGGGAGATTCAAGGAATGTGATATTCTTGGAATGGATCAAAGTTGATGAATTTAAGGTTTAGAAAGTGAGATGAGAAAGAACATTTATGGAAAGGAGTTGACTCATCCCTAATCATGGTGATTAGAGATGTACAAATGATTAAGGGGATTGATTATGTGGGCTAATGAGAATTTAGGAGTGCAAGTGGGAATGTTATGAGGATGTGACATGAGGGGAGAGAATGAGTGGAGGAATATTAAATTGGAGGAATGATAAGAATGATTAGGATATAATTAATTAGTATAGATGATAAGATTAGGAAGGGTGATTTGTAGGAATCAAATATTAACTTAGTTAATTGAAATTAATTAACTAATCAAGATTTGGAAGAAATAATGAAGGTTGGGATGATTTTAGGAGAATAAGGAATAATTAATTTCGACAAATTAACTATAAGGGCTATAGTGATTAAATTAACTAAATTTGATTTAATTAATTTTAAGAAGAAAGAGATTAGCACAATTAAGTTAATTAATTATGTGGAAAGGCCTAAATTAATTAAATATTAATTTAATTAATTTTGGACATTCATAGTAAGGTATATGATTATGAGTATACTAATAAACATTTGTGATTAGTTTCCTTTTAGAACAATGTTCTTGAACTAATATTCACAATTGTGTGGATTATCAAGTAGATATGCATAGTTGCATTTTTGTGTATTCATTGTTTGTTTTATTTGAGGTTGGGTAGCTATCATATATGCATAGTCGACCCAAAAAGGTGCTTTGTCCAAAACTTATTTAATCTTTTAGTATATTCTTTCTATTTCATTGTTATGTCTTTGTAGATTTGTAAATTGTATATGCATACAATTTCATCCTCACCTAGGCCTCACCTTGGTGCTTCATCTTTCAATGCCCAGCAACTATTTTGATTCTTCTCACACCACCCACAAACCTGCAATTTCACCATCTTCACTACCTTCTCCCCAAATCCGAGTCCTAATTCTCAGGACCAGGGCACCCAACACCTTGGTTCTCTCAATCAAGACCCAAATTTGGTCCTCATAATGGTCACATCAAGTGAGTGGGAAATTGGATCTTGTGCTGGCCTACTTTGGAAATTCAAATGATTTTTAGGTAGTCAAGTATAAAAGGAAGTATACCCTTCTCATTTGAAACCTAAACTAAGTAATCTCCTAAGAGAAATCAAGATCCTAATTACACTCTATCAAATCTAATTCAAGTGTGCAATCAGACATTCATCAAGCATCAAAGAAGAAGTGAAGTCAAGTTCAAACATTCAAGATGGCATCCATGATCAATATTTTATGAAGACATTCTAAAAGGCATCCTAGAATGCTTGCATGAGTATTCAAGAAAAAATCATCAAGGTATACATTTCAATTACAAGCATTTCATTTAATATCCAGCCTTTCCCACAAAAGGAAAGCATCTTGTTGTAATTTTCCATTACGATTACTATTTCAATTTCAAGGTTGATTCCTAAACCAGGGTTTGACCCAAGGCAAACCTGGTCAAACCCCTATACACAACCTTTTTCCTCTCTTTTTGTGTGTATAGAATTAACTTATGAACTATACTTAGAGATTCTAACAGAGTTGATGATGACAAACATGTTCAACTTTCGATGGAGCGAAAATCGGAGGACTAGGGCGAATCTCTACTACCTGGTCTTGAAAAATCAACCTGAACTTTTAGGAACAATTTTTTCTTCTCTTCTTCTTCCCAAATCCTTATTTGTGTCTCTTTTGGATATTTGTAGCATTATATTTTTACCAATCTACTTCAAATTCTCAAATACTTTCCCTAAATTCAACTTTACAATTTCAATTGCATTTTTAACTCAAATGAAAGGGGAATAAGACTTCAATCAACATTCAACCATCTTCCTAATATAATTAAGGTTAAATCTATTTTTTTAATCCTCCTTTTAGTGTATTGTATGTGAAAGTTAGGTCATTTCCTAGTTTACAAAGCATAACTTGTGAAACCTTAATTTTCCACCAAATACATTTTGGTGATCTCGACTTCTTTCATGCGCATTTCTGATTTATTGTCTTATATCTAATTTTATGCACTTTAAAATTAAGGTTTTCACTCATAAATATTATTTGAAATTGAATTATATAAATTTAGTGGTTAATTTCATAAAAAAACCCTAATTTATTATTCTAAAATTGACTTGTCGGTTGCATAATTTTTTATTTATGTTTTTTAGATCTGATTATTATGATACACTATGTTTAGATTTATATGCATCCAATATCCAATATCATAATTCAAATTATTTAATTTATTGGTTAATCAATCATTTTTACAAAGAATTGCATTGCTTAATCATAGTTTACAACCTTTGCATCCAATTTTCCTTCCTTTGTGAATGAATTTTGTTACTCTTAGATCTACATACAATATTACATGAGAAGAAGTTGTATACTTAAGGCATCCTAAGGTTTAAACACTAAGGATATGGAGCCTCAATTGGATAAATTATTCCATGGGAGTGTTGGTGCTTCCTCTAATCCAACAAATGACATCACTTATCCATATTCTCCTCGTACTTCTCATGATGTGGTTGCGTCACTAGCTAGGGTTATTATTGACCAATTGAGAATATTGATAATGAGTTTGAAAATTTTCAACAATGGATGGGTCAATAATAACCAAATAGTGAAGCAATGCCCTCAGTTGAAGGATTGAAACGAATGGTACAAAGTGATAAGATAGGTGTGGATATGATGTGTGAATATGTTCATATTATTGATAATAATATTATGCCATCAAAATTTGTGTCAAATATCATGGTTATTCTCAACCCATTAGACAAGTTAACTATTCCATTTCTATGCATACATCCTTACCTAGTCTGCCTATATTTACATCTTCTATCATGACTACCTTCACACAAAATGTTAATCCTAAGCACATTAGTCATGGGGGAAATCTTATTAATCAATATTCTTACATACCTCCTTTTGTGAGTCTTCCATTTGTTTCACAACCATCTCCCATACAAACATACCAAAATGTTTCCCCTTCTTATTATCAACCTCTACCTACACACAACAATTTTACTCCTCCATTACAATCCAATATGTCTAATTTCAATCCATCCACTGAAGCAACTATCAATAACCTAATTCAACTATTACATACTTATAAAACCAATTGGATTCCATAACTCAATCCAAGTTCAATGTTCCAACATTCAATGTAACAAGCCCACTATCTGATGACATTGTCTACACACTTCCTTCTAAGCAAATAGAAATTCCTCAATCAAAGTTGTATAATGGAAAAGGTGACCCCTTGACTCATGTGAAGACATTCCAAACTTTTTTTAGTCACTTATGGCTAAACTATTTACTATAACCTTTAGAGGTAATTCCTTGCAATGACATTGCTCTTTATTTCCTTATTCTATCACTTCTTTTCAACAATTGGCTAACGCTTTCATTCAACAATTTTAAAATAACATTGTTCCTAAGATTACTTTGACTGATTTGATTCATTGTAAGAAAGGAGTTAAAGAAAAAGTGACTTATTTTATTAGTAGATATAAAAATTTGCATTCACAAATTGCTTATCTTGTGCTTGACCATGATGCTCAAAGGATTTTTATTTCTGATTTAGAAAAAATATATATTAGAGATAAGCTTCTATTTTATGAGTTTACTTCTTTTATGCAATTAGTGTACAATGATTCATAATTATTAGCTTCAAGTGAGTCGATTTGAATCATCCTTTTCAATGGATTTAGTTGATAAGAATGAGGGTGCTCAACGATCATTTATGAAGTTCAAACAAAACAAAGGTTTATTCAAGATAAATTACAACATCAATACTAAAGTGGAAGCCTCGACATCGGGTGTGGCCTTTTTATCCAAATACTTTAGAAAATAATTAAGTCCTCTTTATAACTCTTTGCATAGTATAATGTTGAGGTTTATGAATGCTAATATGTTGCAACTTCCTCCCATCAAACCAATTGACAATTCTAAACCATTTCTATCTTACCATGACCCTAAAGCTTTTTCAGAATATCATCATCAACCTAACCATGATACTAAGAAATGTTACCAATTGATAATTAAGATCCAATACTTTATTGATAACAATGCTATATCTATAGCTGGTGTCAATGGCAAAGGAAATAAATTTGTAGCTCCTAATAAAAACCTTCAAATATTTATAAATTGATTGCCTTCTCATTCTACCAATGTTGTTGAGTTTGAGTCTCTTTCTTTTTCTCCTAATGAACTTGGAATAGAATCTAATAATGTTATGAACCTACACCCCCAGAAGACATGTATTACTTTTTATCCTAGTGAGACTATTGTTGCACCTAATGGCTCATTATATATCACTATGAAGATCAAATAAAAAATCCCATGAGGGGTGATCATTTATCTAGTGCATATGGTGAATGTGATTACTGAAGAATATTTATACTCAAAAATTGCATCAAGTAACATATGATAAATATGATCTTATGGTTAAGGTGTATGATAATTTCTCTTTTCCCACTATTGGTTCTATTACTCTTCCTATTGAGGTTGGTAATAAGTTCTTAGATGTCACCTTTGATATTATTCATACATTGGATGAAGTTGGGACATCCTTGTCTCTCTTCCATCAAAGCTATCCATTCTACAACTCATAAATGTTTGAAATCCTCTCATAATGGCACTATTATAACAATTAATCATAGCCTTTACCAACTCACTACGAAGCATGGAAATTTCCCTCTTCATTACTTTTGACCTAAACAACTTGAGCCTCTTAAGCCTCAAAAATAGAAAAATGAGATGATCATGGCCTTGAATAAACCTAGAGACCCTACACCCATGTATATTCCTCCTCCTCATAATGGACTTAGTATTATTCCTACTCTTTCTATTCCTCCTATATATGCATCAATCTCGCCTCCTATGTCCTACAAAGGAAAGCACTTGGCATTAAGTATCTCTCAACCTATTGGGGTTTCTTCCATTCCTCCCCCTATAAGGGAAGAAACAAGCCTATGTCCATTGATCCTTATCCTTTGCAAGCCTAGACTAAAACTAAAAGGAATCATTGTGCAAGATAACACTGATGAAGGCACTGTGCTAAGGATCATGAAATTCCTTCCCAAACCATTTCCTCCTTGAAGAAACCAAATGTTGACTTAGTTCCATTTATCTAGGATTTGCCTAACCCCAGGGAGTAACTTCAACTCAAATCACCTATTATAAATGCTTAAGAAAAATGATGGTTCAACATATTTTCGTGTTAAAGATCCTATATTTATTAATCTAGATGATGATATGGATGATGATAATTTTTTACACGATAACAATGTTGATTATAATGAGTCTAATTATATGTATGATCTTGTTGAAACTAATCATGAGTTATCTTCACATTTTTCAAAAGCATTAATCCTAGCTCGAAGAGACAAACAAAGTGATTCATCGTTTGAGCATGGTCCTTGTTTGGAACTTGCAATAGCTCCATCCATTGTGCTTGAAGTGTCTCCTCTTGCATCTTATCAACCATCCCTAGATGATGTTAAGCAAGATTAGGAGGCAGATGATATTTTTGACTAGCTTCATTCATGCTAGGGATTCTCTTTTATGTGTCTTCTTGTTCGTAATGTGCTTTCTTTGTGATGTGTTACTTCACATGTTTTTGTGTTATGTTAGGTTCTATTTGGATGACCCTTGTTATTCCATTGGTGAAAGGTAATAAAGAGGTTGAATCTATTGTGACATTCCTTATTTGTATCTCAATTATTCTATGTGTTGTATCTATGTTATGTTGTACATGTGATATTGTTCATAAATGTGCCTTGTGTTGTCTACTTGAGGATGATGCAAATGATTGAGATCTTCTTTTTGGTCTCTTCTGTGTTGACTAAAAAAGACATTTGTTTGTTATCTCTTGTTCTCTTATTCCATTGTATTCATAGTTCCACTACCTTTGGGGGATGAGTTCAATTCAATAAAAATATTCTTGATATACATTATTTATCATAAGAGCATATTGACCCCAAAGTTAGTGGATCCCTTATGTGCTCTTTCTTATATGTTTTGTGACCATCATCCCTTGATTTTTTGATTCTTGGTGGAATCTCATTCTGGTAAAGTGCTTGTCTTTTGGATGCTTTCTACCTTATAACAACTACTTGTGATAAGGCATACACAATCTCTTTAACATGGGGACATATATTGCACTCAATGTGACACTTTATGCACACACCATGACAGGTTTTTGATACTCAAGGTAATTTGCAAGTTTAACCTTTCTATTTTTAGTTTGGTATTTATATTTTTTTCATGACTCAGTAAACAAATCTTACTAGGCCAGTGTAGTCATGCTCTTTCTTTCCCTTTCATGTGTTGTCCCTTTATCTTGATTAATTAGAGTAGTGAGATCCTAAAGTCCCTGGGGGCTTGGTGTGTCTTGTCTCTTTGATAAATTTGTGAAAGTTTTTCAATGAAACTTTGTACTTTACCGCGAGTATGCTTAGTCTCATACTCTTGCTAAAGTGGGGGCTAAATTTAGCATCATAAATTGTATCCGCCTACAATTTCATCCTCACCTAGACCTCACCTTGGTGGTTCATCTTTTGATGCCCAATGATTGTTTTGATTCTACTCACACCACCCACAAACTTGTAATTTCACCATCTTTCTTGCCTTCTTCCCAAATATAATTCCTAATTCTCAGGACTAGGGTGCCCAACACTCTATTCCTCTCAATTAGGACCCAAATTTGGTCCTCAAAATGGTCACATCAAGTGAGTGGGAAATTGGATCCCATGTTAGCCTACTCCAAACATTCAATTGATTTTTGATCGATCAATTATAAAAGGAGGTCTACCACTCTCATTTGAAACCTAATCTAAGAAATTCCTAAGAAAAATCAAGATCCTAATTACACTCTATCAAATCCAATTCAATTAAGCAACCAGTCAAACATTCATCAAGCATTGGAGAATGTAGCATTGAAAATTGTATACCTTTATTAGTGGGTTCAATTTCACACTCTCCTAGCACCTATTTTAGTATTTCCCTTTCCTCTATGCATTATAGGTCCTTTATTGTAATTAATTAATATTTAATTCAATATGATGGGTCTTATTCCACTTTATTACATGATCATACTCTTATTTGGGCCCTTAACTCTAGGTGTGCTCTTTATCATTTTATCCTGATTTATCCTTAATCACACCTTAATTTAAACTCTCAAAGCATATTTCATATATCTACACATAATTGTTTGAGCCACTGAGTAGGAATTTGCATTAGAATCACGATAGCTCGTATCCCTTGAAGTTTGGAAAAAAGATGATAGGACCATGGGTCCCATCATCATAATCCCACACTTTTTTCCCCAAATTTTGGGAGGATAATTGGACCACCTTATCCTATTCAAATATAGTTTCATGTGAAAATACATCAATTCTAAGTCAGCCTAAAAGTGATTTCAATTATGAAATCCCTTTATAAGGCATCCTTCTCAACTCATTTTCACCTAGAGAAATCAATTATCCATCCCCATAATTTGTGCATCCCTGAAGAATTGATTATCAAGAATTTTTAGAGATCTTCAAGGATGCATATTCATCATCAAGCATTGTGGAGAAAATTCATGTCAATTTTCATGCAAGCATGTGTGTGTGATTAGGGTTTTGTCATGTTCATGTCACTTTCATACAACATTTGTGATTACATTCAAAGAGAAAAGCATCATAATCAACAATTACAAATATGAGGTATATTTTCTCAAGTAATTATTTTAATATTTTTATTATTTCATTCAAGGTTGATTCCAAACCAGGGTTTGACTTAGGCAAACTCCTATTCCCATCAATTTCCCCCTTTTCAATGTGTGTAGGAACAAGTACAAAGTTGCATTCGGAAGGATTGACAAGATTGGTAGAGACAAACTAGTTCACCTTTTGACGATGAAAAATTTGGAGGAATAGGGCTACCATTACCACAGTCCCAAAAAATCAGGCCAACTATTGGGAATAGATCTATGATATCTTATTATTCTTAGATCTAGGTTGGTGTCTCTGTGTGATGACTATAGCTCAATGTTTATGCCCAATCTCTTCAATAATCACCTATTTATCCTAATTTGAATATTTTCACAATTCAACTTAGAAAGATGGAACCAAACCCTAAACCAGGTGAATCTAATCGGACTTCTCAGCCCTTCCTTAGTGGGATTGAGGCTAAATCTATTGGATTCACCCCTCTTTCAATGTAAAGGTTGATTTGGTTCATTAGTGGTCTTATCCTATTTGGTGAAACCCTAGTTTGAAATTACACTTCCTATAGAGAAGAAGTGAAGTCAAGTTCAAGCATTCAAGATGGCATCCATGATCAACCTTCTATGAAGATATTATACAAGACATCCTAAAACCTTGCGTGAGGATTCAAGCAAGCTTCATCAAGGTATACATTTCAATTACACAAATTTCATTTTAGATCCAACCTTTCCCTCAAAAGGAAAGCATCTTGTTGTAATTTTCCATTAGAATTACTATTTCAATTTCAAGGTTAATTCATAAACCAGGGTTTGATCCAAGGCAAACCCATGTCCAAAACCTTTTTCCTCTCTTTTTATGTGTAGGGAATTGGCTCAGGAGATGTACTCAGAGATTCTAACAGAGTTGATGATGACAAACAGGTTCAACTTTTGAAGGAGCAAAAATCAAAGGACCAAGGTGAATCTCTTCTACTCAGTCCCAAAAAACCACCCCAAACTTTCAGGAACATGTTCTAATTCTCTTCTATATAGATCCCTATCCATGGCTCTGTTGGATATTTGCAGCATTCTCTTTTCATCAATTTACTTCAAATTCTCAAATACTTGCCCTAAATCCAACTTTACAATTTCAATTGCATTTTAACTCAAACAAAAGGGGAATAAGACTTCAATTAGCATTCAATCTTCTTCCTAATAGAATTGAGGTTGAATATATTATGTTTATCCTCCTTTTAATGTATTGTATATGAAAGCTAGGTCATTTCTATTAGACACAATGCACCACTGAGAGGGGAATGAATAAGTGGTTCTCAATCTTTTTCCCTTTAACTATCCTATGTGAGTATACTGTTTTGTAGATCAAACTCAAAATAGACTTACTGGTTAGTGGGAAGGTCAACACAAATACAATCACACACAAAGGACATCACATAACACCAATATGTATGAAGAAAACCCAAGATGGGTTAAACCTCATTGAGTAATGTTGCTGGAGACTACTAGTCCAGTCCAGCCTCACAATGAAACTCTATTACAAAGTTTAGGGTACCAACCCAAGGAGCTACAACCCATGCCTTGTTTATGGGCTACAACCTAATGGAGCACCAACCCCTGATTTAGGGCACCAACCCAAGGAGCTACAACCCCTGTACCGAGCTACAACTTAGTGATCACAATGAAAACATCAAATATAAAGGTAGTAATCTAGTTATAAGTGAATCTTGTAACAACTCAATACAAAATTCCCTACCAGTAAGTTATCTCCTCAGCCTTACCAGTTCTCTTCTCACTCTGACTGAATCTCTCTTTTCACTACTATTGCTTACTGGTTCACCTTCATCTCTATTAGTTCTCACTTCCTTCAGCTCTCTGCTGCTCCCCACTGATACTATACTTAGTTGGTTCTATGCCTACCTACTCTGTAGTGCTACCTTCACTTCTCTATCGGTATGAACACTATTGGTTCTGCTTTGCTGCCGGTTGAACACTTCAACCTGGTTCTCCCTCACACTCAATCTTTTCTCAAATATGCATTGTGCACTTGACTAATTTTCTCTAACTTGTAGAAGTAACACTTAGTCACTTTGCTGCAACACTAAACTCTTCTCCTCAGCAGTAACCTTCAATGATTTTGGCCTCCTTATTTATAACCTCTTTTTACCACTAAAAACCAATTCAAAAACCTAGGCAGTTAGGGTTTCCTTATCATCCTCGAGGAAAACCAAATCCATTTAGATCCTGCTTGATTTGATCACCCTGACAACCAATTGTACATCTCCACCATTAGCGTGCCTTCTTGATCACACCTTCTATCTTTGGCAATCTTCTTTCAGTCTGTCGGCATACCCCAGTCAATTGCCATAAATGGCTTAGCTATTTCCTTCACCAACTCCAATCTGCACAATCAATCTGTCCTAAATCTTGAGTCGCACACCTTCGCAATTCTACCTCAAGCTTCGTAGTCACCATTAATGTCGGACCAACCACAACTACCTGTTTGACATCCGACATCACCAATCTCTGCACATTCACCACCTCAACTCCATGTGGCATCGCAGTTGGTATCCTTCTCAACACATTACTCTATCAGTCTAGCTTAGTCACCGACCACACTCATAATCGGTACACCCATCTCGGTTCACTAACCCTACCAGCACTAGCCACCTTGTTGATTGTCCTTCTTGTCATGACCTTTTCTAATATGTTGGTGTAACCCTTGTGTCTGCACTTTGCTAAACTACCGGTGGAACACTCAAAACGGTCTTCAGACATGTCAATCCAAACACATGCACATCTCCATCAGATGGGAGTCATAGTTTCTTATCCTCTTTGCTTCCTTATCAGTTCCCATGCTTACCCATAGCCATCCTAATGAAAACATGTCATCATCCTTCAATTTGTTGCACTCCTCTTTATCAGATGAGAACCTTATCTTCCTTGTCTCTTTTCTGATGTTTCACTGGTTGACATAACATGTCAACTATCACTAATGCAGATTTTGGTAGATGTGTCTGCCAGTGAGACATATTGATGATGCCACATCATCACACTCCAAATATTCTGCATCAACCTTCCTTTAGCATCCTGGTATCACCATGTAGATTCCTGCAGACTGACTAGCATCCTTCTTCATCAAACCAATTCACCTCTCATCTGGTTTGTCAAGATGAAAAACACACCATCTCAACTACTCATTCTTCCTTCACTATCTTGGTGATACACCTTGTTTATCCGGTGTGCATTTCTGATTTCATGCCCTGAAGATTTGCTTATCTCCTACTTGTACAACCGGTCCCTATATTCAATGATCTACCTATCTCAGGGAATCATCCTGTCAGTACAAGTGTGACTTTAGTGGGGGAAGGATACATCATCCATATGACATATGTCATCTTGCACATTGAGGGAGCATACTCTAGCAACCTATCACCTAGCCTGTGATAGCTTCTTCATTTGGTGGGAGTCCTGCTAGTTAACCTCACACTAGCAAACCGGTGGCCTGCTCAAACTTCTCCTTCGATGTCGATGTGAACCAAGTAGTATTTTTCCTCTTCAGCATAACCAATGCTCATCATGTAATCTCTTCATACTGGTTGTATGCAACAACATATCAATACCCTTTATGCAGAGTGATCACTTTACTGCACATCTAGCATACCGGTACACACTGGTTCTTCCTTCTACATGAGGATGGTCACCAAGTTTTCATCAATGACAACACATTAATTCTTCTCCCATACCGATCCATCTTCTATACCGGTTGACATCAAACTCTAATGCCAACAACCTCTTGTTCACTGCTTGACATCAATGTTAGTGATACCGGTAACATCCTATATCGGTTGACATCAATGACAACACAATGCCAACAATTTCCTAGTATACAAAGCATAACTTGTGAAACCATAATTTTCCACCAATATAGTCCCATACTCTCTTCTATATAATGATATTATTACATTAGCATCTAGAATGTATATATATTATGTTGCATCAAATTCCATCACCTTGCCATCTTTGAATTTCTAGGCATCTTCATGCAGGGTCGGTTATTCTTTAGTAGAAGGATTCCAGGGAAGCTTAGTGCTTCAAGGTTGGGTGGTTAAGTGATCTGACAATGTTCTTTCTCATGGTGTACTTGAGAAAATATTCCATATTCAGAGTACTTGGAAGGATTGTCTTAAGTTATGTACTCTATTTACTCATTGTATTCAATCTTATGGTCTCTTATAGAGGAGATGGTTTCCTTATGTTTTGCTTAATCTTTGGGCTTATTTATTCAAACATTATGTCATAATATAGTAATATGTCTTTAATAACATATTTTGAGCACAATTGATTAAATAATTTTTAATTATATAAAATTTTATGTATTATGTTATTTTAATATTATATTGGTCTTTACAGAAGAATGTGTAACTCATCCTTGATATGGCCTTTATGTATGCTACATGTTAGCTCAATGTGCCACACTTGACTTGTGATAGGTTTATCTTTCTATGTTCTATAGTAGTTTGTCTATCCACAATCAATGTTTGGCACCCTTGTGCCTTTCCACCACTACCATCTATTAGGCCACCCTTCTAGCTTTTAACCTAATGAGAGAGGTTCAACTCAATCCTTCTAATATATAAGGTTGATTAATAGTTGATATTCTATCTCAAACGCTCTTATTTTGGATATACCCTACTATACCATAAACATTGGTAAGGAAGAAATATAGTTTGGAGGAGAATTTTGTAACTTTGCATGCCTTCCAATGTTGGCTAGAGATAATAATTTCAACACAGCTAGTGTATGTATTCCAAAGGAGGTTAATCCCCTTAAGGGTCCCTTTAGCTTTAATGAAACTACTATTAAAAAAGGTATAGATTTACAAGAGGAAAAAAGATTCAAATTTATTGGATTTTTTTAGGGGTTGATCCCCTTAAAGGTCCCTTTAGCTTGAGGAGATCCTATCCTATGATTCCTTGGTCTAATTTTTTTCTTTAGGGGTTGATATTTTTTTGACTCAATTTTATAAGATAAAGCATTGGGGGAATCTTTTTTTATGATCCCATTGTCTAATTGATTCTTTGTGGTTTGGATTTTTTCTCTTGAAATTGATAACTTCTTACATTCTTCAATCTTATGTTCAAATTTATGACATCCTTTGCATCAAAATGATCACCCTTCAATTCAATATATTCACATCTATTATCATATCAAGAGTTACTAATAAAAGTTGATGTAGATCTACATCACCCTCCTAAATATTTTAATATACAAATTCTGAAAACATCACATGAATCTAAGCACATTTACATAGTAGGTAAATTATTTTATCCCTTAATACTTGCACAAATTTAAATATACAAAGGGGTAGTTTCAAAATAAAATAATTAAATATTTGAAATGTATTGAATATTTTGGAGAAATCCATTTACTACTAGGTTCCATTTGAGACTAACTAATAAGGGAGAATCCAATACTTGGAATAATTTCATTGGTGTAAGAGCTTCCCAAGATGCATGAGAGTAATGTCAATTCCCTTTCTTTTGTTTTCCTTAAGTCAACTATTTTATTTAATAAGGATATTTAATCATTTTATCTACATCCTAAGAAGGATTAATTCATTATAATAAATCTCTTAATGTTCAATTATCTATTTGAATTCCACAAGTGTAATTTGACCATTTCCTTATGCAATATTTATCCTTTAAAACCCCCAAAGGCTCTTTTCCCATCTTTGAGGAAGATAGTGAGATCTTTATAGATAAAGTATTTATTAAAAAGAAGGTCCAAATTTACAACTTAAATTTTCATATCAACTCTTTTATCACGAGTTACATTTGCGTCCCCCTTCTTAGGAAATTTATTACCACTTTAATTTTTTTCTTTAATACTATATTTTACACTTAAGAATAAATCCTTAGATTCTAAATAAATTGAACAAATTTTTAACTATTAAAATTATTTGTAATGCTTAACTATAAATCAATTCAACTAATATGAATAATTTTTAATTTTCAAATGTGCAAATTAATCCTAATGATACAAATAAATCTTTGCTAACAACTTAAATATAAATAAATTTCAACTAAATAATCTTAAAAAGATATGATTATTTCCTTTACCTTTAATAAAACAATTTTAATTATTACCAATAAATTTTAGTTATCTTCAACTAATAAAATACTTTTATTTATTTATTTTTATTTAAATAACTCAAATAAATAAATTTAATTATTTCATAACACTCAAAAAATAAACTTTCTCTTAATATAGTATGAGAGGATACTAATAAGAATTCTGTAAAAAGGAAACAACAAAAAGAGTTTTCTTTTAACCCATGGAAAAATAAAGATATAATTATTATATTCAACAATCATAAAAAAAAAGGCATTGTATATATATAATGATTTTGGGGTTTCTTATTCTTCTTATTATTTTTCCAAATTTTATTAGATAAATTTCTTGTTTACAGAGATATTGTATACAGGGATGGGTAATCCAGAGCTAATAGACAAAGGTAGATGAGTATTCCAGAGATAAATAGACAAAGATATTTGTACACAAAGAGCTGAATTTCAGAGATGATAATTTTGAGAGGTAAAGATTTCACAGAGAGGTAGAACTCACAGATTTTACTTTGAGAAATGAAAATTTTCACAAAGAGAGTTTTTCACTAATTTCACTTTGAGAAATAAAATAAAAAAAGAGATAGATTTTACATATTTCACTCTGGGAATAATATGTAGAGGTTAAATAAATCTGAGAGGTAATTTAATTGATTTTGTTTAAATGTAGAGGTTAAATAAATCTGAAACATATGGAGTAAATTATTCTGGGCGGAGAATAAACACATGAATTAAAATTATTCAAAGAAATGAAAAGCACAGAGAAATAATTTATCCCCCTAAATATAAATAAATTCATAAGAGCAAAAGAGACTAAGGTAAATTATTCTAGGAGGAGATGAATAAACATAGGAAAACAAATTACTTTGACCAATGAAATGCACAGAGAGATAATTTATCCTGAGACTAAATATTTCTCAGAAAAATTCATTTGAGATAAAGAGATAAAGTTTTCCATTTGAGATAAAGAGATAAAGTTTTCATAATGAGAAAATATTTCTCAAACAAATAGTTTACATGATCCATTTGAAATAAAGAGGTAAAGTTTCATAGAGAGGAAAATTTCCCAAGAAATAAATTGTACAAAATATTTGGGCTAAATTAATATTTTGAGGTAAAGTTTTCACTTAGAGAAAGATTTCTCAAAAGATAAATTATACAATGCAGATTTTGAGGAAAGATTTCACATAGGGAAAAAGCACATGATTTTTTCTTGTTTCTATCTTGATTTCTTTTTAATAAAACAAAGGTATTTACTTATATTATTTTATTCCTAAAAATTAGATCATTTATTTTCTCTTTGAAAATGATTTAAATGAGATTTGCATATTTAGAAAAAAAACTAATATCAAATATTTTCCTACATGGAAACTAAAAAGGATAGGAAAAGGGATTTCTCTTATTATTCTATCGAAATAATTGAGAGATAATTTATTTTGAAAAGGAAGATTTCAAATAATAAATAAATAAATAACTAAAAGAGATTAAAAAGATATTTATTTTGAAGATTACAAGATTCCTACATGCAACAAGTGAATGGAAAAGGGGGAACCTGGATTAGACGAAGAACTTGTTGTAGGAATCGACTTCAATCTCTCAGCTAATATTTTTCAGCACTTCCTTGTGGCTTGATAGAATCTCCTCCGAGAGACTTCAAAAATCCCATATTCTACCTTACAAAGTGTTCACAAAATCCTACTACTAACATGAAGAATTCCATAATACTTTTCATCCAAAAAACATGAACTAGTATTTTGAAAATTGAAATCCATTATATAGAAAGGGAGTCATTTTCCCACTACTAAAGGAATTAATTGATTCACATATTCTTTTTTTCCATGCAAAAGTGGGGGTTATATGCATATTAAATTTTGAATTTGAAACTATTTCATGCAAGACATATTCCTTACAACTTGTCATAGTGGCGGTTACATTTGACCATGCATTTTGAATTTGAAATTCCCTTCTAGAATGCTCTTATTTCTCCTACACCATGTGCTCAATTTAGAATATTGAGAGAATAAATATTTTCCATAATAACAACAACAACAACAACAACAAGTCCAATCAAGATAAAAAAAAGAGGGTTATGACAATCTCATATATTTGTATATATTTTAATATACAAATTCTGAAAACATCACATGGTTTGGGGAATAAAAATGTGGTGCCAATCTCATATATTTAGTCCCACTCCATTCCATCCATAATGGAATCTCAAATATCTTTCAGATTAAAAAGAAGCCTTTTGGATTCTTCGTGCAACATTTTATTGCTCCATTGATGAAGAAGATACCATTTCGTAATCAATTGTTAAGATCCACTTTATCTAAGGAAACTAGCAATATTTTTGTTTACTTTCAAAAGGAATGGAATTTTGTTGGCCCTCGTAGCAACCAAAGAGTTGGTAGTGGGCCTCCACTATAAACTATTTTTATAGACTCCTCCAAATCCCATTTTGCTTTTGCATCTTCCATTTATCATACAAAATCTGGTTACATAATTTGTTGTGTGAACTTTTTTTATTTAAAATATGATTACATTTTTATTTTAGCATTTCTATAAAGTTATATAATTTTTACTTTTTATGTTCATTTTTAATGGAATTTAGAATTAAACACTGAACAATTTATTTACAAAACTATTTTTTTAATTTGTATAACTTACAAGATAAAAAATTAAAATTAAAAAGATTAAAGTGATAAATGTTTTTTGTTACATTATAGATATTAAAAGTAATAGAAATACAAATCTACATGTATTATAATGGAAACATATAAAAGATATACAACTCTTCACATGATTATTAAAAAGGTCATCATAAACTAAAAGATGATAATATGGAGACAATAGAGACTCATATTTTATTGACATTTTTTCCTCACCTATAAACACTACAACAAATGTACAAAATCATGTATTATTTTTTATAGCACTAAAAGAGTATTAATCCATTTTTGTTGTACTATTTCTAGTGATGACAATACAAATAGCTATTTTAGTAGGGAAATTGTAGTTTATTGCATTTTATTTTATATTTTTGTGAGATTATACATATATGCATACATACATGCATGCATGTATACACATACACATACACATACACATACACACACACACATATACATATACATACAGATACATATACATATACATATACATATATTCTATTGTCAATATAAAATAAAGTTAAAAATTTCTTGTCTCATGCAATAAATTTTTTTGCATATAAAATTAATTATTACATTTTATCTCATCAACATAATCATTGCATGCCACATGATACAACTACTAATTATGCATAAATTAAAATTTGCTACAGAAATAAATACAAGCACAATCATTTTTCAAAGAATAATTTAAAAAAAAAGATGTAATCTATTTTTTCATAAACTATGATTCGCATTGCTAGCTTTAAGTTCTAATAAATAAAATAAATCCTTCAAAATATTTTTTCTATTATAAACTATCCAACAAAATATAGAGTGGTTGGAGTTCACATTATAATGGATACATATAAAAGGTACACAACTCTTCAAATGATTATTAAAATGACAACAAAGATACAAAAATCATGATGTCATGAGAGACTAGAAGAAGAAAATTTGGACACAATAGACACTCATATGTTATCAACACTTTTTCCTTATCTATAAATACTACAATAAATGTACAAAATTTTGTATTATTGCTATAACACTAGAACAATATTAATTTATTTTTTGTACCATTTATAGCGATGGCAATCCAAATACATGTTTTAGTAGGTAAATTATAATTTTGTGCATTTTACTTTATATTTTTGCAAATGATTTTATATACATATACATATACATATACATATACATATAATGATTTTATATTTTTGCATATGTATACATATACATATACATATATGTATATATGTGTGTGTGTATATGTGTGTGTGTGTATACATATGTATACATGTATATACATATACATATACATATACATAATACATATACATATACATATGCATATGCATATACACATACACACACATACATATATATAAGATAAAATAAAGTAAAACCTTTTGTCTCATGCAATGACTTTTCTGTATATTAAATTATTATATTTAATCCCATCAACATAATCAGTGCACCATACATGATACAACTACTAATTATGCTTAAGTTGAAATTCAACATGAAAATAGATACAAGAACAATCATTTTTCAAAGAATAATTTTTTAGAAAGATGTAATCTATTTTTTCACAAATTGTAATCCACATTGCTATCTTTAAACTCTTATAAATAAATTAAACCCTTAAAAATGTTTTTTCTATTAAAAACTATCCAACAAAACAAGGAGTGGTTAGAGTTCACATTCCATGTCTTATTACAGTTTTGATGTAAATCATTTTGTGGTACTTTGATCTAATTCTAGATGCTTCATTTGTTGCAGTGCATGACCTTGAGTGCATATCTTATACTCTATTTTATCTATGTTCCACAATTGTTTGGACTTGTGATGTGTTGAATTTCTTTATGGTGATTTGTGTTTATGCAGTTGCATTGAGATGTGTGATAACCTAATGTGCCTTTCATGATTATGATGGACTAATGTAGTGATTCAAAACTACTTTATGTGAGATGTGCATATGGATGTTGATTTGAATAATAATTGGAATGCAACAAGTGATGTTAATTTGGTTGGTTGATTTAAAATTAATCTATCATAGTTTATATACTTTTATTTTGTTAAGAGATTAAATGCAATTGAGGATATTCTTGTTAGATGCAATAGTTCAGTATATTTAGTTGATAATACTATATTGATTGATGGGATATCATGTCACTAATGATGTCATTATGTGACCTAATTGGGGAATATTTAACTATGCAATTTTAGTTATATTATATATATGAGTTATGTTGAGTCATGTTGTCATTATATCAACATGTGTGGTGTGGATGTTGTAGATGGTCTGGAAATGGGTTCTCAGATGTTGCTATGTTGTTTGGCGATGTTGTTGAGTAAGTATGAGGTGTTTCCAAAACGCTAGTGTAGTGGAAGTTTTAATTTTGTAGGAAAGAGTATTTAATGTCCCACTGGAAGAATGTTTTGCATTCCTCAGGTTTGTGAATATTATGGCTTGCGGTTATCGATACAAAGTTTATGTTACGTGTGCACTATGCTATCAAGCTTACATGTCCTCTATTGCTCAAATGGTAGAATCAATGGTTGTTATTTCTGATAGTGAGGTGTCTATCAGAAGTGATCCAGAGAATGCTTGGTGATAATTTGATATGTGGATCTAATTTTTGTGGCTTGGAGGACATGTTCATTTGGTTTTTGTAGTGTTCAAGTTTAGTTTTCCAGTGATAATTTGATTGGCAAGTGAAGTTATGTTATGTGTTTATCACATTTAGTTGTGTTAGCTTCTGGCTGACCCAATTGGTTTATCTTATTTGGATCATGATCTTTTGGTCCAAATATGCATAAGTGGTTGAGTTTGGATATTGATATGGGTCATACTATGGCATGTGTAGATCCACATTGTGTATTTTGCATTGGAGGACATTTTTATGCCTATTGGTTGGTGTGCTTTATTTGATCATTAGCATGTTCCATTTGATATTGAATTTGGAGGATGTGTTAGCATATGTGGTCCATTGAAATCATTTTAAAAAGACATTTTGTGATGTTTTTGGGTCCCCTTTATCTCTTGGATTAGACCAAATTATGTATTATTCATCCAAGTGACCTAATTTATGTAATATTGTATATTTTGTATGTGGTCAACCTAATTGAGGGTTTAAATGAATGACCTTGTATATATATAGATGTAGAGTTGTATGAATTGAGATATGGCATGAGTGTGAATTGTTGTAAAGCGGATGTGAATGATGTGCAAGCAGATTTGGTATAGCAGAAGTGTGAAAGTCAATTTGTGAAGAGCTTTGATGAAAATTTAAGAAACCCCCCCTGGGTAAAGGTGTAAAATTTTGGCGAATCTTTCAATATTTTGGGGGAAAATATTTTTTTTTTGGCGATTTTTTTTTTAATAGAGGAAAAATATTAAATTTCGTTGGCGAATTTTTCTCAGTTGCATAAGAATTGTACGAAAATTAAAGCGATTTTTTCATTCTTTTTGAGAAAAAAAATAATTTTTTTGGCAAATCTTTTTCTTTTGCGTGATTATTTTTTAAAAATTAAGGTGAATATTTTATTATTTTTGGGAAAAAATAATAATTACATTGGCGATTTTGTTCATATTGAATGAAAAATGTGGAAAAATTAAGGCGAATCATTCATTATTTTTTGGGGAAAATAATAATTAAGGCTAATCTTCCATTACTAATTGGAGAAAAAAACTAATATAGAAAACACATCACATCTTAGTTGTAAGTGTTCTACATATCCATATGGAATCTTTTAGGAAACCGCTTTTTGGCACGTATGAAATCTTGATCGAGGATTCTTTGTTATCCTTTTGCATAGAAAAATCAAAACACTACATGTGTCAGAGGAAGAAAAATACAGAGGATAGCACATATTTAATATTCAATGAGAAGCTATCAGTATTAATCTGTGTTGAGGTATGTGAGTCATGTACAAGTGTCAGGACTGTTGGAATGAAAGTTTTCTTGTGGAATGAGAGAAAAGTACATCCCGCACAGATTAATACAGTGTGTGGAATAATCCAAAGTATAGACCTGACAGTCAATTGCCGCCACTTCGCAAATCGAGAAATGGGGTCATTATTCATATGGTGCATTTCAGAATGTAGAAAATAGACATTTTCTAGAGATAAGTTTTTAGGAAGTGTTGTTGCCTTGCTTGCAGAGGTTTTAAAATGAAGTGCATAGAAGGTGTAGCTAAATTCTAGCATAAGGAGATATGGCTGAAGATTTGTAGATGCCATGAAGTAAAGAAAATTGATGACTTACCATGTAGCCAGAGTGTTATTAAAATAGCCAAAGATAACCAGAGGGTTATTAAAAGGCTCGAGTGCAACTGCAGGCTTCAGTTGCAGTTGCAAATAATTATGATCTCTCTGGTAATCGCCATGTCCCCCTTATAATGGGTAGAATGCAGAGAGAAAGTTGGGTGAAGACACATGAGATGCAGTTTTGGAGTCAAGCATCCTTGCTTGATCAAAACTCTTACAGTTCTCTCTTACCAGGAAATGCAATGAGAATCTTGTATCCTGGTATTCTATGTATCAATAACCACAAATGTGTGATAGTGGCATGGATCATAAGGTAGTTCACATTTATGGAAGCTTTCTCTGTCTCTAAACCAAAGCTTTCATGACTACTGGCCTGGAGGTTTTACGAAATTGCATTGTTGCAATATATGTTACACATCCTTGTAAAAGTTTGGTAGCTTGTTGCATTCCTTATGATTGTACAAAGAATATCAAGGTCATAAATAAGGATTATGTAATTTTCTCATCTCCGGAGACAATAGAACCATAAATGGGGCTTTGTCTTGTCTAGTGTGTAGGATGGTTTCATGGTGAAGAATGTACACTTTCTTTTAGTAGTTTTTCAATTAGTTCATGAATAGACTACTATATTTATTATTGTTGCTAACATTGTCTTCATTTGTAGTTCATTTGTGCATCTTTCACAATTTTTTTGGAAAATAACCCATATAGAAAGTGTACTGCATATCCATTGGAATTAGAAACGTACTTTTTAGCACGTATGAAATCTTCATCTCAGATTCTAAGAGATTTTTTGCATAGAAAACACTCTTACTATCAGAGGACTTTCTGCTTGTCATTTTAATGAAGAGTTGTATGGGTACGGATGTTAGCTTGTTCTTGAAGAAAATATTGAATTAACGGTTAATTGATTATAGAAGACTAATGAGTTTTGATCCTTTCATTAGGTGGCATGAAGAGTTGCATGCTAGCATGAAGAGTTGCATGCTAGCATGAAGAGTTCTAATTCTTTGGAAAGGAAAAAAGGTGAAAAGGAATATTTAGAACTTCTAAATTTAGAGCTTCAAGGTTTTTCATAAATCGGTAGCAGCTGAGTTGATCAAGGAGCATTATAAATATTTCCCTCTACACTTGTTTAAGAACAATATCAGAAATGGAACACTCATATGTAGATGTTTCCTGTGTATTCATAAGATATAGGTTTAATGACACCGGGTGGAGAATATTTCAGAAAGGCTGTGTTTATAACAACACAACAGATTGCTCTGTAGCTAAAGGGACTTTCAAATCAGAGGAGGTAGCTAAAGGGATTTTCAAAGGCCATCTATAGTTGTAGATGACCTTTCCCTGGCTTCCTACATTTTCCCCCTCATCTCCTAAAGCCTAAGAGCGAGAGGGAGCGGGGAGGAGAACAATGAGGACAGGGAAGAGTCGACTCTAGCAAAGAGCCTATTTAGTTAAAATTGACAACTAAAGCTGGACCCCTCTTCTGATTACAATACCCATCTTTGGAGCTCATCCAGTAGTTTTTGTGGAGCTCATCCGCTAGTTTTTATAGCTAGAATCTTGCATTTGTAAAACTACTCCTCTAGTTTTTATAGTTAAAATCTTGCATCCATAAAGTTATCAGCAATATGATGGTGGTGCGACTCAAGCAATTGAATTTCAACAATATTTTATTCTTCACCGTGGTCCATGATAGTTTCATGATAGTTTTAGTCATATGGTTTGATAAGTTATCATGTTCTATTTTAGGTTTCATATTGGGAATATATCATTTCCATGTGTATAAAACAAACATATGTCAAATGAGAACATAACAGTTGTATACAACCCAAAGCTTGTTGCATTCCTTACTCTTATAGAAGGAATTCCAAGGCTGTAATTAAGAGAATTTTTTGGAGGGAATCTTGGTCTCTTTGGAAAAGGGTATAGTAGTAGTGTCTAAGTTAGAATGTGGAGTCTTCCACAGTGAATAATGTATATACTCCTTCAACAATATTAATTAGTTTATGATTTGTCATGATAATTACTACAGATATAGTATGTAGAATGTACTTCTTGATCTTGCATGAATAATAATATCAATGGTTTTGTTATTTGTCTTTACAAATCTCTTGTGAAAGTGAAATTTTGTTTTTGGGTTTATGTACTTGTATAAAAAATTAGAAAAAAAAAGATATATATACTATTAATATATATTGTGCAAGACAACTTATGGCAAGTGTGCATTTAATGAGACATTTATGCTAAAGCTAATCGAATGCCTTTAAATTGGGCATTAGGGTATTACCACATTTTCACATTACATGTTCAAGTTGGAAACACTGAGGTGGGAGTAATGGAAACACCAATTATGCTTAGGGAAACGAAACCACAGACAACATTTGTAGGTGAAGTCATAGATAAATGGTTAGGGGGGGTCTTGGTGAATGGCCACCCATACATAATGCATGTGGTCAACACAGTGCTAGGGTTGGAGTTTTTGATGGCGTATCACAAGCATAGGGTCAATTTAGACATTCCAACCTTTTTTCTTCCCATGTTGTTATATGTCAGGGTTTCCAAGGAGTGGGAAAAAAAACTCACCCAGATGGTGTTTGAGCATGCATATTTGCGCGACATTGATGCGGTCATCGACAATGTGGATGAGAACCTCCTCATTCTTCTCCCACATAAATATTACATTGGAAGGGTTTTTAAATTTTCAATTGTGCAAACACAAGATGCACAGTTGTTGTAGGCACGAAGGAGTGATATACTATGCAGTATCAATTTCCTTATGTATGTAGCCAAAATCAAGGAACCCGAGGATGATGATTGGCATTGGGACTACTTGAACACTAAAGGGATGGTAGATGAAGATGAAATTGATGAGGAGGATACGACTGAGATTCTAGGGGTGCTGGAGCTAGTGAGTGGAGAGGAATGAATTGAGGATGATAGACATAGTGTGGAGGAAATTGCAGCAGACGAAGCTCATACTATTTGTGGACAGGATTGCCCACCCATCTTACAAGCCAACAAAGTTAGGGAGGAACGTGAAGCTGCGGAGGCGGCAAGGTGGACTAGATATGTCTCCTTGCCTTGAAGCATGGTGCAGATGCTTTGTTTTGTTTTGATGCTTGAATTTTGTATTGTGGGTTATGGGTTGTTATAGGTGATCATTGGAAATTCTATCGGGAATGTGTTTTTGGCTACAAGCCAAATACTGTTGTATCTTTTTTTAAATCTTAATATAATGGGTGTTGGCTCTACCTAGCTATTCACTTATCAAAAAAAATTGTTCAAATGATTTATTTTGGTGAATCTTTCATTATTTTGGGGGAACCGAAATATATTATAATGGGTGTTGGCCTTGTGCAACTATTTACTATTAGGGTTTATCAGATTGTCACTATTCTGGAACTACCAATAGGTAATATGATATTTTATTGATTTAAAGCTTCAAAAAAGATTACAATAAGATTAGACTAATCAAATAACCTCCATCTGATCCATCTATCTATACCCACCACCACCAAAGCCAACTCTAAAACAAACCCTAATACCCACTTGCCATCCTCTTCTTGTGAACTCTTCGCATCTTGCCTTCAACTCATCCTCTTGCCAATGAACAAAGGGTAGTGGGTTTGCAGGCTCCACCGACCCTTCAAAAATGATGAAACCCACTCCTGGAACAACCCACTCCCAAATTGAATCCATCCCTCCTAGGTATTCTGCACCAATTAAAGTTTGCAAGGCCCTCTTCATCTTGTCTACATCCTATTCAAATTCTAATCTCCATGCTTTGGCATCAATGTGTTGTTTGAGCTTTGTTCTACAATCAATTTGCATGATTCAACATTAATTCCACCTCTATAATTTTGAATGAGGGACTTTTTGATTTTAAATTTATTCATTACTTGGGTTTAAATACTAAAATAATTTATTTACTTGTAATATTAAACTACATTAAATTTTATCTTTAATTTCTTTTGGCTATCCATACAATGAGCTGCAAGTGCTAGTTAACTATAAGTCTGCAATTAATTAATTAATCAATCAACTGAATGACCATTGGATGATCGCAGATCAACAACATAAGCTCTATTTCGGCCCGAAGTTCTGAAGGACAAAGGTTTCTTCAAAAAGTCCCCGGAATAGAGATAGGTCTGAGCATTGTCTAATTAACTATTATAAAATGTACACTTAATTAACGAGGAGGATAGATTGGGCCAAACCTTTCTGACATTTCCTTTGACCTCCAACATGCATAATCTTATCGGTCCACTTAAGAATATCCTGACATCAGTAGGACCCATGTGCCATGTGTGTAGCGGGGCTGCGAAGTTAAGGTGAAAGAGAATCTTGATCTAAATGCGCAATCACACAGAGATATGGATTGTTGATATCAAAGGAAGTACACGGCGAGGTAAAATATGAAAGTCATTAATTTTAATTTTTATTATGTTTATATTGTGAATGTGATTCTCACCATGGGTTTTCCCACACTAGGTTTTCCAGGTAAAAATTATGGTTTTCATGTGTTTGGTGTTTTTTGTTTCATCATGCATTGATGTTTAATTTGTTAATGATAATTGATAAGTACTTCTGATTAAAGAAGTTTAGGATTTGGTTTAGACTAATTCACCCCCCTCTCAATCTTGTGGCATTTTCAACATAAAGGTTAGATCATAATCCATACCATCATATTCACAAGAATATCGATTAAAATTATTACATATAGACATCATAAATACATCCATAATCATCTATATATCATAGTATAAAAATGTATATATATGTAACTATCACATAATAGGTACATACATCTATGTATGCTAAATATTGACCTATTTGTAAACCCTAAAGATCCAACCACTAACCCTAGATCTACAAACTAATTCAACAATTAACCAATAGAGAACTAAAAATACATGCAAATAAAATGAAATAAACAAAGTATAAATTTATTCATTACATAGATTTAAATATTAAATTAATCAATCAACTTAATGACCATTGGATGACCGTAGATCAACAACATAAGGTCTATTTCGGCCCAAAGTTGTGAAGGACAAAGGTTTCTTCAAAAAGTCGCTGAAATAGAGACAGGTCTGAGCATTGTCTAATAAGTAATTAACTATTATAAATTGTATACTTAATTAACTCTAAATGTATACCTAATTAATTTTAATTGATGACATAAGCTCTATTCCAAGACCAAGTTGTGAAGGACACACGTTTCTTCAAAAAGTCCCCAAAATAGAATTAGAGACATGTGTGAGCACTATCAAGAATGAAAGGTTTTAATAAATGAATGTTTTTAATAAAAGAAAGAAAGAAAAAGAAACCAATTTTAACCACAATTTTTCCCTTTTAGGAAGCTATCTCCCTTAATTTCAATAGCTTCCTAAAAGGGAAAAATTGGTTAGCATCAACCATCCATAGTTATTTTCCCCAAAGAATATGCTCTGGTTCAGACTGGAGATATCATGTGGAAATGGGAGGATCATCTGGAGAATAGGATTGGTGGAAGTCAGGAAAAGATGATCGAGTATGCATTGGAGTTAGTCAGATAAGGAATATTAGTACCACTATGGCCTTTTCTATTTTTGACAGTTGTATCACGAAGTTGATTATGGGCAATTTGGAAGGGATGAATCCAAATTCGGGGGTGCAAGAAAGTTGTTTCAAATTCAAATTTTTGGGTAAGTTCATGAGAGAAATATAGAATGAACTCAACAATGCAAACATATAGAGATGCATTCAGAATAATATTATAACAGTTCAAAAATATGATCACTTACCTTTTGGTCACTAGCAGTCGCCAATGCAATCAGCAACAATGGTTGTTCCTGGTCTGAAACTTTGCTAGTGATCCAAATCAAGAGCTCAGATTCGACCAGATTGTGTAGAGATAAATTTGATCTTTGACTGTATTTATACAAATCCTTATTTGGCGATTTCGGTGGGAATTTCATATGGTATACAAATATTTGGCAAATCACACTTAACTATAACATGTCTTATGTAATTTTTTTGGTGATTATGGATCGTCTAATTAATTGGCAATTATAATAGAGTTGGCAAAAATTGGTGTGAATTGAGATATGCTTCTGCAAAATTTCAGGCGAATTGGGTCCTCCTAGCTAATAAATATTTATATGGCTATTGGCGAATTATGGCCATCTATTAAGACAACCTCGGAAAGTGTAGACAAAAATATTGAATTTAGCGTGTAGAAAACATAGATTCTATTAGCGAAATCTTGATAGAGATACAATTAATTACATAAAACAATGGGCGATTGGGTTGTGCATTTGATGGATATTTATAAAGTCTAGGCAACATGGCCACCCCCAATTGATATAATATATTCATCATTTTCCAGGTCGCCGACGTGAAATATTCACCACTAAAGTAAACCCTGATGATATCTTCAATGTGATAACATTTTGAGATATGGGTTAATGTTGGATGTGGTTGCAATGATATTGGCCACTTGAATCAATGTTTCAAGGATAATCTCATGATCAAATGATCTTGTTCATTTTAACTCATTTATTCCCCGCACCTATTGGAAGATCAGTGTGTTTGTTTGGCAATTTGTGCAGTTATTTGTGTATTGCTCTAAGATAGTGTCTCTCAGTAATGCAAGGCCCATGTATCTTTCCCTAAGGTTGTGTGCCTTAGTCTTGTGAGTCTAATTAGGTGTTGTGGGCTCCTTGGCCTTGAGATTAAAATATTGTAAGCAATTATTCATATTATGTTTAATTCTAATGTCACATTCATGTGTTATTGTGCTTTGTGCTTTCATGTTTCATAATTGTAGTAATAAGTTAATTGTGGTTTGAAGTTTAAAGTATAGAGTATCTTGAGGTTCATAATGATTCACCTCCCTCTCATTCTTGTGTTGTGTTCAATAATTGGTATCAAAGCTTGGTTCCTCTTAGAGAAGCTTAATTTTTTTGAGCCTTTTAAAAATCCAAAAAGTGTTAGGTGATTGCTTGATAGAATAAGATAAACTACTTTTTAGATTTCTTGACAAAGACAGACATTCTCCTTCTTTTCTCCATAGGTGGTAGCTATTGTAGATGATTTTGAATTCTTCTTTACTCCATATGAGCTCTCTTATCAGGCTAGAGGATCAGATAATCCTACATACTTATTAAATGCACATGGACAAAGAGCAACTTACTATATTTTTACAAAAGATATGCATTAAATAGAGAAGATAAAAGTCAATATTCTCTAAAAAATTCATTAATGATTCACCTAATCAAATACAATATCTTCTTTTATCTATACATGTCAAGAAAGAGATAAAAAACAAAATTCCAAAATAGGCAGGAAATTAAAAAATTCAAAGATTCAAAACTTCAAAAATATAGAAATAGAGAGAATTAAGAATCAAAAGGCTCCCAATCTATCTTTCCTATATCCTTGAAGTCTTTTGATGTATTGTTGGTAGTCTTAATTGTCTATCTCAGTTCTAGCCACCTCCATCTTTGTCATTCCACTGTCAAACCTTAACAGTGCGTCCATGTAGGACTCCAACTTCTTCAAGATCTACGTCTCATCTACAAAGATGCCAAACATTATAGGATCCAATGTTGTTCTAATTTATGTCTTCCAATTTTACTTTGGTTTCAATATCCTTCTCCCTTCAAGGTTTCTCCTTTCTCTATCAAACAAGGCTATCATGTGATATGTAACCAGGTATTTAAAGCTTCTAAGCTCAAACTTAATTCTCTATGTGTACATACTATGGATGATGAAATCTTGTTTCATCACTTCAAAGCTTGACCTAATCTATACCATGATATCATGTAGATGGGGAGGAAGAGGTCTTATTAGAGCAATCCCTAATACTGTAATTGTCTTACTCATATGAGAGAGGGAGAAAACAAGGAAGTTTTTCCATTCTAAATGCTCTTCAAAAAACCCTAAGAGTTATCTATGACATCCCATGCAGAATTTGCATAATCCAAAAATGAATTTAACTTGGACTCAAGCAATGATTTAGTCATCTCTATTAATACCTTCTTCTCCATCCTTGAAGCATCCATCTTCAATATATCAATCTTGTTATTCATTCTTGAAATGTCCAACCTAGCCTAAGCTAGGTCTCTTCTCAATCCTATTCCTTCCTCAGATGAATGTTCTAGCAAGAAAAGAGGCTTGTATGTCAGCCCTGAATATAATTTATCATCAAGTGACTTTACCTTGTCCCTTAAGATATGGACCTCCTAATCACCCTTTATTGCCAGCTTACGGGAAAATCTTGCCACTTGCATGGTCATTCCTGTAGCATTCGTAACAAAAGTATCAGCTACCCTTTTAACAATTAGACTTCCAAATAATTGATCCATTTCATAACTAAGTGTTGCCCTCCTTATGACTAGATGTAAGTACCAAATAACCAACTAATCTAGATGGTCATCAAAAATTACATCAAAGAGGATTTTGTTCCTCTATTCTATATCCATGGTCTCCAAATCAATGGCATGCCTTAATCTAAAGCTATCAAATTCAATTGCAAAAGAGATATACCACCCCTCAAGGAGAAGTACACCACTCTTCTTCACTACTTGTCTCCCTATTTCAAGAGTCATGACAGCTAATTGTTCCTTAGCATCTCTCAGAAGGTCATCCTTCATCCTTAGTCTTTCATCCTCCATTAAGTTGTCAAGCATGATAAATTTTCTTCTCTCCATTTCATCCACCATATTTCTAATCACAAATTGTTGAAACTCCTTTATATGAATGAAATCATCATCACTCATGATTTTCTCACAAGAATTGAGCCTTATATCTTCACTAAGATATCCTCCTAGCTTAAAGGCATCAAGGGCCCATTATTGAGAGGGATCCTAAATTGTAACACCCAACATGATGTCAAATCTATGTGGAGGAAGAGGTACCTCTCCTCAAAAATCAAATCCTTTATAAGAATAGAAAGGGATATCTCTTCCTAGAGACAATGTATGCAAAGGAGTCACAACTCTAGGAATCTCTGGAATTTGGTATGGTTTCCCACGTGAAGAGGAATATGCAACCATTGGCTTCTTCATTGCAGCCTCTGTGAGTAATCTAGGTGGTGGAAGGGGTTCTTGGGATGGTGGTAATGATGTCTTAATAGTAGTATAAGTGGATGGTAGCTCATTAGAACTAGGTGGGAAAGATGATGGGGGAGGAGTAGGACCAATTAGGGAACCAATAGGTTGGGGAGAACCAGGCTCCTCCTCTTCCAATTGCTGGATTTGGGGTTCAACCACCAACCTTGGCCTTTCATGTGGTAAAGGAATCCTATCCATATATAGATATGCATCAAAGATAGCCCTCATTCTTGTCTTTAGTATTAACAAAATCTTCCATGCAAGGGAGTATGTGTTGGCAATATAGCATTATAACAGACAATAAAAGATTGTTGGCATTTCATAAGGATATTGAGAAGGTTGTTGATGATTATGGATATAACTAATTAAAGATATTTACTATCTTGATATTATTATTTTGTCATTGATGTCAAGAAATTGATTTTCTAATTCAGTATGATGTTGCCATATCTTGAGAAGTATGATATGAAGATTATAAAGATGTCGGTAAAAGACACAAGAAAGAATATGATGAATAAGGGGATGAATAAGGTATTCAATGGGAAACTACTACTGAGTCAGACAATGATGAGATCATGATGTTTTAGATTGTTTTAACATCATACATATGTTGTAAAATGTAAAGGTTAATACTATACTATGTTATCAAGCAAAGAACCTAGTCGGTAAACACTAAGGAACCTAGTCGGTAAACCCTAAGGTTATCGCTATCGGTTAATGAAGGCGGAATGTCTACCGAGTGAGGTTTAGTATTCACTGAGTTGTAACTAAGCTATAATAGAATGCATTAAATGGTTACATGTGATATTTAATGAAGGAAGCTGATGAGATGGAACTGATTAAATGATTGGTGAGCCGTGAATGAAGTTTGTTAATGAATCTAAGGCAATGGAAAGTCGGCATGAAGAGCTACAGCTCAGATTGAACCGCAATACCCTGGCACAAGTTCCAAGAAATGTATGCAAGTTCCAAGGTGGGGTAAAACATTTTTAGATTGAAAGATGCATTGAACCTAGACAAGATCGAAGATCTGATGGCTATGATTGATCATGGGAAATGTGATCAAGGAGGTTTAGCGGTTACCTAATTGTTTATAAATAGGAAACTGTTGATAAACAATGTATGCGAGCAAGTGTATGCACAGGGATGCTACATAGTGATTATCAAGCACAGAAGCTTGAAGACTTGTTAGAATAATAGAGTATAGAAGCCCAACAGATAGACAAGATTAGTTCTATGTCTAAATTGTATTGAACAAATAGGAATCTGCTTTAGCATTTTAGATGTGAAGTTGCAGATAGATTTTATTACTGTTATTTTGTGAAAGTGACAAAAAATCTCTTAACTGAGTGGACTTAACAGTCTTATTTGTAAAACCCTCTAGCAAGGTGACATTCTGATTGAGTGTTTGAAATCCTTTAACAAGGTCACTTCTAACAAAGTGAAGATCCTAACAGATCTGAGGGAAATCCCTTAACCAGGTCACATCTAGCAATGTGTTTGTAATCTTTAACAGGATTTGCTTTTAACCGAGCATACTCTAGAAGAGTATATTTCTTAATGGGTTCGAAATCCCACAGTGGTTTTTCCCTATTTGGGTTTCCACGTTAAAACTGGTGTTATGAGGTTTATGATGGTTATATACTTTTGAGTTTGCATGTTTAACAGTTTTGGTTATATTACTGATATATATGTTACCGAGGTTGAATCTAATGTTTTTATGGATGATTAAGTTTGTATGATGCACCCCCCCCTTCTCATCTTATTGGCTATTGGATCTGTACTTATATTAAGTATCAGAACTATCAATTGGTATCAGAGCTTTGGACTCCGGAAGGAAAGTTTAAAGGCACTTGAGTTAAAGATCCAAAGATGTATAAGAGGGATGCACTGAAGCTGAACAAGTCAAGTTTCTCTACATGGCAGAAAAGGATGAAGCTAAATCTATTTGGAGAATGATTTTGTCACACCAAGAACCTATCCATTGACTATGGAAGAGATAAAGGCAAATCAAGAACATATTCAAGCAATGATTGAAATAACATCTGCACTGACCGATTCAGAGTTTAATGATCTAGAAGGCTGCAATGATGCAAAGGCAATGTGGGATAAGCACATATCAGTATATGGAGGAGATGAACATGTTCAAAGAGAAAAAGTAGATAGTCTAAGAGGACAACTTGAATCTATGAGGATGAATGAAGGTGAGAACATAACTTAGTACAGTACAAGACTAAAGGAGATTGTCAACCAAATCAAAGGAGCAAGTGGAACTATTGAAGAAAAGGATATAACAAGTAAGTTGTTAAGAACCCTTCTACCAGCTTATGCATTCTGAGTCTCTGCAATCAATGAATTGAGGTCTATACCTAATATGCCAGTTTCTTTAGATGCTACTATTGGTAAACTACATACATTTGAGTTAAGTAATTTTGATAATAGTGGATCTTCGATAAATAAAGTTGAATCTGCATTTAGTTCTTTTCATCTTGATGAATCTAATGATTTCAATGAAAGAAAGTATAAGTACTATGAAGAAGATCACAGTGGAGCAAGTGAAAGATTTCATAAGAATATGGAGGCAGTACACAAACTGTATGAGGAAATCAGAAACCAGGAAGAGTTTGAAGCACTATTAGCAAAAAGGTTACCGAGAGGCAAAGGTAAGCATAAAGGAAAGCTACCTTTGAAATGTTTCAATTGTGATAAGATAGGACATATGGCTTCTAACTATCTTGACAAAGATTTTATTGAAAAGAGAGATTACCGAGATGACAGACAGAAAGATAATCAATACAAAGGACACCGAGACTTCAGAAGAAGAGATAGAAAGACATGTTTAATAGCTGACGAGGAATCCAATGATGATAAATCAGATGATACTGATACAGAGGAAGTAGTTTATGTGGCTATCAAAGATGGATCAGATGAAGAAAGGTATGAAGAAAAAGCCCTAATATCTCACATAAATACTAATGATTCTTGGATTATAGATAGTGGATGCTCACATCATATGATAGGAGATAAACACAAGTTTGTTACATTAGAAGATTATGATGGAGGCTATGTCAGATTTGGTAATGATGCACCATGTCTGGTGAGAGGTAAAGGATCTATAACACATCTTGATAATGAAAGATGCAATGATGTTTATTGGGTTGAAGGTTTGAAATACAATTTGTTGAGTGTAGCACAACTAAACAACACAGGTTACCGAATAGAATTTCATAAAGGAATTGTCAAAGTTCATGACAAGAATGGAAAGTTAGCTGCTACCAGGGCACAAACAAAAGGTAACACATTTCACCTTGACTCAACTCAGAATAAGTGTTTGCATGCAAAGTTAGATGATATCTGGTTATGGCATAAAAGGTTTTGTCATGTAAATTTTGATAATCTGATCAAAATAAGCAAGAAGCACAGAGTAAGAGGTCTACCGAGTCTTGAAAAACCTGAGAATGCTATGTGTCGAGGATGCTAGATGGGTAAGATGACAAGATCAATCTTTACAAGTAAGTCTTACACTTCTAAGGGAATTTTAGATCTAGTGCACACTGATCTTTGTGGTCCTATGAAAGTTCAAAGTTATTATGGTGATAAATATTTCATATTATTTGTGGATGACTATTCAAGGATGATGTCAGTAATGTTTCTAAAAGAAAAATCAGAAGCTTTTCAAATGTTTAAATGGTACAAGGCAAGAGTTGAAAATGAAACAGGAAGACAATTGAAATGTCTTAGATTAGATAGAGGAGGAGAGTTCACATCTGATGAGTTCAACTTATTTTGCAATGATCATGGTATTAAAAGACAAGTCTCTACACTGAGAACTCCACAGTAGAATGGAATAGCTGAGAGAAGAAACAGATCTATTGTGGATTGTGCTAGAACACTAATGATTGAAAAGAAGGCGCCACAAACATTTTGGAGAGAAGCAATAAGCACAACAGTTTACACCTTGAACCGAGTTCAATTGAAGAAAGGTACTTTGAAGACACCATATGAAATCTGGTATGATAAGAAACCTAATGTTAGTTATTTTAAAATATTTGGAAGTAGATGCTATGTTCACAAAGATGATAGAAATGGCAAATTTGATTAGAAAAGTGAAGAAGGAACGTTTCTAGGTTATTCTTCTAGAAGCAAAGCATTTAAATGTCTGATCAAATCATCTAACAAAATAGTAGAAAGTGCAAATGTGAAAATTGATGAATTTGCAGAAAGAAATGAAGAAGGAAATTCCAAGGAACCAGAAGACTATGATGAATTTGTCTATGTGCAACCGAGAAGACTGTTGAAGAAAATGAAGAGAATATCCAGTTGCCGAGTGATGAAGAAGATCATATAGAGCCTATCAAGCCTGTATTAGCCCAGTATGTCAGAAGACATCATGCACCAAGTCAGATTATAGGAGATAAGGATGATCTAGTGATGACAAGGAACAAACTGAGACAGAACAGATGTTTGATATCTGAATTTGAACCGAGAATAGTGAAGGAGGCATTTAATAATGAAGATTGGATAAATGCTATGATAGAAGAGATTGATCAAATCAAGAAGAATGACACATGGACACTAATCCCAAGACCAAAGGACAAAAATGTAATCAGTACAAAGTGGATTTTTAGAAACAAGCTAAATCAAAAAGGAGAGGTCATTCGAAACAAAGCAAGACTAGTTAGCAAAGGTTATGCTCAAGAAGAAGGAATTGCTTATGGTGAAACTTTTGCACCTGTTGCTAGACTTGAAGGAGTAAGAACATTGTTGGCATATGCTGCTTTCAAAAACTTCAAGGTATATCAAATGGATGTCAAATCTGCATTTCTGAATGGAATACTAGAAGAAGAAGTTTTTATTGAACAACCTGAAGGATTTGTTGAAGACAATAATAAAGATCAGGTATGTAAATTGAACAAAGCTTTATATGGTTTGAAACAAGCACCAAGAGCATGGTATGAAAGATTGCACTTTTATTTGATTAAGATTGGTTTTATAAGGACAAGTGAGAACAACAAAATGTACATGAAGAATGATGAAAATGGAATACTGATCTCAGCCATATTTGTTGATGATATTATATTTTGTGGCAATGACTCTCTATGCAAGAACTTTGGAAATGAAATGAGCAAAGAATTTGAGATGTCATTAATCGGTGAGATAAAGTATTTTATAGGTTTACAGATACTACAAATGAAAAATGAGATTTTCATTACTCAATCCAAGTACATAAAGGAAATCTTGAAGAAATTTGGTATGGAGGATTCAAAACCAGTAAGTACTCCTATGACTACCAACTGTAAATTGTCAAAGAATGATGAATCTGTATCTGTTGATGAGACACTTTACCGATCCATGATTGAAAAGCTACAATATGTTGTTTACAGCAGACCAAATATAGCACATGCAGTAGGTATTGTTGCAAGATTCTCTACAGATCCTAAGGAAACACACATGACAGCAATCAAAAGAATTTTTAGATACTTGAAAGGCACTAAGGATTATGGCTTAGTATATCAAAAAGGAAATGATTTTTATTTAAAAGTTTATATTGATGATGATTGGGCAGGCAACATTGATGATAGAAAAAGCACAAGTGGAGGAGCTTTCTTTTTAGGAGAAAGACTAGTGAGTTGGCTTAGTAAGAAACAAGGATGTGTTTCACAGTCAACAACAAAAGCTAAATACGTTGTTGTAGCACTAAATTGTTCCAACATTGCATGGATCAAACAACTGTTGGAAGGTATAAATGAGAAAGTTACCGAGCCAGTAACTATATTCTGTGACAATACTAGTGCCATTAATATCTCAAAGAATCCTGTTATGAACTCTAAGACAAAGCACATATCTATCAAATGTCATTATCTTAGAGAAGAAGCTCAAGAGAAGAAAGTGGTGTTGGAGTATGTTAGCAAAAAGGAAAAAATAGCAGATATCTTCACCAAGCCACTACCAAGGGACACATTTGAATATCTCAGAAGTAAGTTAGCAGTCCTACCCCTATCTTCTACTCACTGACCGAGTTCGGTGAAAGCATCAATCCGATGACTCTATCGAATATCTTTTGGGAGTTGATGCTGATTTATACACTTTAGGATGTTTTCTAAAGCTGTATAGGAAATAATACAAAAATATTGCAGGGAACGGGAATTGAAGACAAATGCTCTGACCGAGACTTAGTTGATACACAACAGTAGGAAATCACTTCTTACAGAAAGAAATTATGTTTTAGTTCTTTACTTTTGGGCATTGTTGTCAAAGGGGGAGAAGACCTACAAAGGGGGAGAAGACTAATATAGAGGAAGAAGACCTATCAGGGGAGAAGACTAAAAGAAAACTGAGCAAACTACAGATTGGAAAGAAGAAAAGAGGAGAAGTCTAATGTATGGGGGAGAGCATTTCAGCATTTCAGAATCACAACAATCCAAATCTTTTAAGGTCAAATCAATTGGTTTTGCCATCAATGCCTAAGGGGGAGATTGTTGGCAATATAGCATTATAACAGACAATGAAAGATTGTTGGCATTTCATAAGGATATTGAGAAGGTTGTTGATGATTATGGATATAACTGATTAAAGATGTTTACTGTCTTGATATTATTATTTTGTCATTGATGTCAAGAAATTGATTTTCTAATTCAGTATGATGTTGTCATATCTTGAGAAGTATGATATGAAGATTATAAAGATATCGGTAAAAGACACAGGAAAGAATATGATGAATAAGGGGATGAATAAGGTATTCAATGGGCAACTACTACCGAGTCAGACAATGATGAGATCATGATGTTTTAGATTGTTTTAACATCATACATATGTTGTAAAATGTAAAGGTTAATACTATACTATGTTATCAAGCAAAGAACCTAGTTGGTAAACCCTAAGGTTATCGCTATCGGTTAATGAAGGCGAAATGTCTACCAAGTGAAGTTTAGTATTCACCGAGTTGTAACCAAGCTATAACAGAATGCATTAAGTGGTTACATGCGATATTTAATGAAGGAAGCTAATGAGTTGGAACTGATTAAATGATTGGTGAGCCGTGAATGAAGTTTGTTAACGAATCTAAGGCAATGGAAAGTCGTCATGAAGATCTACAGCTCAAATTGAACCGCAATACCCTGGCACAAGTTCCAAGAAATGTATGCAAGTTCCAAGGTAGGGTAAAACATTTTTAGATCGAAAGATGCATTGAACCTGGACAAGATCGAAGATCTTATGGCTATGATTGATCATGGGAAATGTGATCAAGGAGATTTAGCGGTTACCTAATTGTTTATAAATAGGAAACTGTTGATAAACAATGTATGCGGGCAAGTGTATCCACAGGGATGCTACATAGTGATTACCGAGCACAGAAGCTTGAAGAACTATTTGAATAACAGAGTACAGAGGCCCAGCAGATAGACAAGATTAGTTCTATGTCTAGATTGTATTGAACAAATAGGAATCTGCTTTAGCATTTTAGATGTGAAGTTGTAGATAGATTTTATTACTATTATTTTGTGAAAGTGACAGAAAATATCTTAACCGAGTGGACTTAACAGTCTTATTTGTAAAACTCTCTAGCAAGGTGACATTCTGATTGAGTGTTTGAAATCCTTTAACAAGGTCACTTCTAACAAAGTGAAGATCCTAATAGATCTGAGGGAAATCCCTTAACTGGGTCACATCTAGCAATGTGTTTGTAATCTTTAACAGGATTTGCTTTTAACCGAGCATACTCTAGAAGAGTATATTTCTTAGTGGGTCCAAAATCCCACAGTGGTTTTTCCCTATTTGGGTTTCCACGTTAAATCTGGTGTTATGAGGTTTATGATGGTCATATGCTTTTGAGTTTGCATGTTTAACAATTTTGGTTATATTACTGATATATATGTTACCGAGGTTGAATCTGATGTTTTTATGGATGATTAAGTTTGTATGATTCACTCCCCCCCCCTCTCATCTTATTGGCTATTGGATTTGTACTTATATTAAGTATCAGAACTATCAGTATGAGCCATATACTCTGTTCTTCTTATGCTCCTCATACTATATCTTGTGCCACCTCTCTTTTGTCTTTAGGACATTATTATAATATACAACAATACGGTTGAGATCCTCCTCATCCTCCCATTAATATTGTTGAAGCTTGGCCTTCCCCAGCCCTTGAATAAACCACTCAGAATTATAATACCTATATTTGGCCCAGGGAAGGTTGTACTTATTCAACATTGAATCTAGAATATCAAAAGACTTCCTATTTTTGAAGTGATATACTCCTACAACAACTTGTGATGGGAGAAATGAGCCTTTCTTATGAGCTCCTCTAACCAAGGACTTCTCTGCTTCAACCAATTTATGTATAACTTCTAGAAAAGAAAGCTTGTTTGGTATAGTAATAGGCAAAATCCTAGGAGTAACAGGGCTACCGAGAACCCTTATGATTGTATTGTCCTTGGAGTAAAACCATGACTTCCAATTATGGGTAACTCCTAATTCAGGCACAAGGTCCTTGGGCCTCAGAAAGTTTTTAACTTCTTTTCTCAAGCCCCATCTCACCTATCCTTGGAGAATACTCAACAATTTCCTAACAAAGTGATTCTCAAATGTGAGTTTACTAGATTCCTTTAGATGCATTTCTTAGATATAAGTCCATTCTTAGACTGGGAGTGATTCACCTCTTTAAACAAGACTAACATTAAGGTCAGGTTTCCATACCTTAAGACCTTTATACAAGAAAATGTGCATAAAAAAAGAATAATACATTAAATTCAATGAGGTTTTCATCTTGAATCCATAGAGGGCCTTGTGGAGACTATTACCCACCAAGATAGCATAATCAAAAGGTCTATTTATGTCTCTATCTTGGATATCCATACATGTCACAAGAATCCAATTTGGGATCATGCTTCTAGAATCAACATCACATGGTATAGAGCATAGTGTCTATGAACTAACCAACAAACAAGCTAGTACTATAAGTAGCAACCTCCTTTGTAGTCAATGATCTTTCATCTCTTTTCAAGCTTGTAGGCCTAAAAGATGCAATCTTTTCTCTATACAATCTTTCATTATTCTTGTAATCTCTTTCCAACTCCTCTGGGTTGATTGGCCAATCCAAATCAGAATTAAGCATGAAGACTTCATCAATGACTTCCTTTGTAATGGCTACCAATCTGCCCCCCTCGTTAGCTAAAACTTCCCTCACATTCGGTATGTAATTTTGAGAAATGGTTGTGACCAAATTAATATTCACATAGACATTTGGAACTACCGACCTTGCTAGATTATAATTCCATATATTTTATACTGGGACACATTCCTTCTTCTTATTGTAACCCCTTCTAAAGAGGCTAAATCCCCATGGTGGAATCAAGGAATTCCCGCATCCACTAGAATGATCAATTACAAGCTCATCTTGCCTAGACCTTTTGTGTGTCTATGTAGAGCCTGGAAGTTGTGCAATCATCTCTTCTAAGAACTTCCTCTTACCTAGGCTAGAGAGGTTTATGCGAATAAATATAGACACTGGTTAGGGTTTCAAAACAAAATTTAGAATGAGCTTCTCTAAAACTTTGGATAACCAAGACAACTTACAAAATTTGAGCCTACACAAAGAACATGAGAATTGAGATGACAAATGTAAATATAACTTGTGAGAAAAAACCTAGAGCATAAACCCTAGTAACGATAGAATTGAATTACAAAGGATGTACAGAGTGTTTTAGAGAAAATAAAATGCAAAATGAAATTGGAGTGAAGCATAAATAACCAAAATTTTGAGCTGCAAGAATAATTTGAGCATATTTATTGTAGGCACATATGCAGGTTTGATGGTGGGAACTAACTGTAGAATTTTGTATTCAAACGTTGTGGTCCCAATAGCTAAATATTTGTTGTAGCTTCCACCCTTGACTTGACTTGATTTTACTAGACTTGACTTTTATTTCATGCTTGGCGGAGCTATTTAGACTCTTTATGATGTTTTGGATTATGATTATACATGTGTTTCAGTACTCATTATGATGCTAGACATTATTGGACATATGTTATTTTGATAGTTTATATGGATGATGACACTATCATTATTGATCATGTGATTTAATGGATATATGTGCTTGACGGATTCTATATGCATTACTATGTGGATGGATTATTGCTAATTTATATTGATCATGGATTTGATGCTATTATGATTTTACCAACCCTATTTCATGATTATATATGATAAGACATTTATAAGATGTGTTTGATTATTGTATGTTTGTCTTCGTGAGAGGGAATATGTCACGTCACTCATTGCGAGTAGGATGTGTTGTCATGATTCCCTATTACTTGTTTGTTATGTTGTATATGCATATGTTGTATTGTTTCTTTGTGGTTGAAGGATTTGCAGGTACCAAACATCGACTCCACCTGGCTCCATAGGTCTGAGTGTGTCTATAAATCTGAATGGCATGTGGTTCGAAGATGACATGAGTTCCCTACACATACTCTAGGTCTAAGTTGTTCATTGTGAGACGTCAGTGTCTTGGCATGATTTTCCATGTCAGTTAGTGAGTTGTGGTTTTGTGAGTATTCTAGCCTATTGTTGATTTATTTGATGTATTTATGTGTGATTTTTTAGATATTAATGTTTAATTTAATTGATTGGATTATTGTCTTTTGAGTATTTAATTATTTGACAATTAATGTTTATTTATGTTGTTTAAGGTTTATTTAATATTTATTGTTTAATCCTTATTGGAGGTTGACCATTTATTTGATATTTATTTGATTATGTTTATTTATTGCTTATAGTTTGATTTATTTATTTAATGTTTAATATTTTATTTGGTTCTTTAATTATTTTATGAGCTTTGAGTTATTTATTCATTAATTTCCCATTTCGATTATTTATTTATGGCTTATGATTTATTTATATATTTTAGCTTTTAAATTATATTGGGGTGTATAAATACCTTGGGGTAAATAATAATAATATTCCCCACTTCATTTTGTATAAACATGTTTTATATTTTCTACCTACCCTTTACTCTCATTGGATGAATTTGAAATGGGAGAGTAAAATTATATTGTATTGTGGGTTGGTAAAATATATTCCAGAAAGGAATATTTTGATTGGTTCTTGTAGATGCTAGGGTTTTAGTTTTTGAATGGCTTTTTATTTTGTCTCTCGAGCTTGTTTTTGAGTTGCTTCTTCCAGAAAGTTTTCTACAATTTTCTTTTGACTCTTGGATTGGGAATTTGGCTTGGTTTTGCTGGAGCTTGTTGGTTTTGAATTTGGAGCTCTTCTTCAATTACCTTCCATAACACGGGTTGCAGGTTGGAGTTCTATTTCCTTTTGTATTTTGGTATTTACTAGTTTTTTGTATGCTTCGTGTCTCCTATTGTCTTCTTGGAGATGGGTTGATTAAATTTATATTCTATAGTTATAGTTGGAAAATAAATATTTGGGGATTGGACTTTGTGTTATGGAAATTTATATATAGTTTGTTGGTAAATATTTCATGTTTTGTGTGTGTTGTCATTCACGGCACTGGGTATGCGTTTGTGTGAGATAAATCTCTCTCTGGGCATACATTTGTTGTTGCAGGAGGTCTATCATTGTTTTAGTATGAATCCTCATTGTGCAAGTTTATTTTCCCTTTTGTTGTTCGGATGTTTGGAGCTCTTTTAAGTTTCTGAGTGTTTTCTAGAAGTAAATTGTCATGAGTTGTGTTTCATGATATCTCTGTTTAAATTTTGGTATTCTTTATTTTGTTTATACCTACTTGTTCCTAAGGTCCGGGCGACCCTTTTTATATACTTATCAAAGTTTCGGAGGGTCGGAGTCATTTTTAAACAAATGTGTGAAAACAATGAATGTGCAACCAAATTGTGTGTATGCGCAACTAAACTATGTGTATGCGTGACCAAACTGGGTGTATGCGCGACCAAATTATGTGTATGCATGACCAAACTATGTGTATGTGCGACCAAATTGTCTGTATGCACGAACAAACTATGTGTATGCTTGGCCAAACTGTGTGTATGCATGACCAAGTTGTGTGTATGCATTACCAAATTGGGTGAATGTGTGACCAAACTGGGTGAATGTGCGACCCTGTCTGATTTATGTGTTTTTCACAGTTTTTCTTAATTTGACATATTTTTTCTGATTGAATCTTGTACCAGAGGCTTTTTCTCAGTTTGCAGATGATTTCCAAGTTTGAATTGACTATTTTTTAGCCTTGTTATGGATTTCTTGAGGTTTTGATATCTCTTATGCTTTATGTTGTTGAATGAATTCTCCTCCATGTTGATGTAAATGACTTTCATGTACTTAGATGTTGCAATGGATTTACATTTGTAATAGAATGGATTTCATGTTATTGTTGTATTAGTTTAGATTCCATGGTTATTATCTAGAAGTAGATTCATATGTGAAAATATCCTTAAGAAAATGGAATGAATAAAGTAGGAATTATGGTTAATTAATGATATCATGTAGATAAGATGTCATTCATGTGATTGTATTGGAAGTTAAGAAGTATGCATAGGATATAATATTAAAGAAAATAATTAAGATACTTGCATTAATGCATTTAGGATTCAAGATGAAGGAAATGATCATGATAGGAATCTAGGTGCATGTGTAGTATGGATAAAAGATAAGTAAGAATAAATATGTCTATGCATTAGTATTGCAATTACCATTGTAAATGGATAATAATCATGTATTTAGGAAATGGTTAAGGGTTAAAACACATTTGGATTTGGATCATTAAATGAACTTAAGGAAGGGAATTATTTTTGTATTGAAAGAAGTAAACATGACATGTTAGCTAAATGGTAGAATAGTATGCATATCATATTGAGTAAATAATCTACTAAGATGCATATCTCTTGTAAGGAAATGAATATGATGCATTAGATTTAAGATTGATTAATAATAGATGAGTTGATCATGTGAGTAAAATGTCACTATGGTAGTGAATAAGTAGTGACATTAAAGTACCCTAGGGATAAGTTAATGATGTTATGTTATTCTGCTTGCCTAATTTAGTTAATTTGTTTAAGAATCATGTTCCTTGTGTTTAATTGCTAATAGATATAAATTATAAATGGAGTTATGTGTTGCATTAGTTTATATTTAAAAAAAATAAAAGTATCTTAATTTAGTTTGTTAGATGTTTATTTTCTCTAGGGTATTTTGACAAGCATTACATTTATCATGTGGCAGTGAATGAAAAGTAAGCACATAGATACCTTTATTGTTTTGTAACCGCCTTCCTTTATTAAACATTTTTGGAGCTACAAAGGTAACTTCATCGAGAATCTTTATCTATTTGTGCAATCATGAGAAGATCTGGACCATAGATCTCTTGAAAGGCAATCGCTTGTCATCATAACTAGAAGGCGGGTAGTTTGGACCCATGTCCTCACCATGCAATGTGACCTCCTTTATGTCACATGTTCATTGGTCCAGGTGTGCAATGTCATCTTTGGTGGGACCTATATGCCATGTCTACAAGCGGAGTTGTAGAGTTAGACCAGGTGGGCAGCTTTGGCTAATCGCACAACTGCGCGATGATCTGAGTCATTAGATATGAGAGATATGAAGGCCTAGTACTATGGCTATGAGGCGAATAGACTAGGCCCACATCTCTAATGTGTCACATAATCTTAAATGTGTCCAAGGCTTATTAGTCCATGTGTACGGAGTCAGATTTTAGTGGGGCCCATGTACCATGTGTGTGGGTGGGGTTGCGAAGTTAAGATGAACGAGGACTTTTGGTTAACTGTGCAATTGCATGATGATCACAGTCATAGTTCTTAGTAAAGATGCACGACAAGACAAAAAAGTCTTAAGACCATAATGATGGGTTGGATAACATGCGTGGATAATCATGACAACAATAGGATGGGCTTAAGTTGTATCTAATATGATTGAAAACTATCCATAGAAAGCCAATGATCGATTAGAACAAAAAGACACAATAATTTACAAAATGCCCTAGGGTTTAGGGTTTAAGGATTTTGGGTTTAAGCCATGAGGATATAAACCAAACACTAAACATATTTAGGGGAAAAAATTGCACATTCCAACAAATCCAAGAGATTTACCATAAAAGAATTTCCCTTCTTCACACTTCTCAAGTTCATGGGGAAGAGTTCCCCAAGTACCTTGGGAAGAGAGGAAAGGAATATAAAATTCCTTGGGAGAGGACAAGAGGAATTAAAAATTCCCAAATAAGAGGATGTGTGGGAAGAATAAAAGGATAAAGGAATTAAAAATTCCTTGGGAAGAGGGGGCATGGGGATATTCAAGGAATTCAAAATTCCTTGGATAGACAAAAGTGGGTGGCATTTAAGGTTGGAAGGTGAGATGAGAAAGCCATTTATGACAAGACGTTGACCACTCCCTAATCATGGAGATTGAGAATGTGCAAATGATTAGTGAGGGTTATTAGGTGAGCTAATAAGGGGTTATGAGAGAAAGTAGGTGAGTTAGGAGCATGGGACATGAGGAGAGAGAATGAGCGGGGGAATATAAAATTGGGGGAAACGGTAATCATGTTTAGGCTAAAATTAATTAGGCTAGATGATGAGATTAAAAGAGTGATTTGTAGGAGAAATATTAGTTTATTTTGGGGATTGAAATGATTTTCAGCAGAATAGAATATAATTAATTTTTGATAAATTAATTATAAGGCTAAGGTGATAAAATTAATTAAAACATAATTTAATTAATTTTAAGAAGAAAGAGGACTAACATAATTAATACAATTAATTATACGAAAAGGCTAAATTAATTAAATATTAATTTAATTAATTTTAGGTGTCTAAATTTAGCCCCTCTTTTACATGGTGGCAAAGTTGGCAACTAGTAAAAGACAAAGAAAAGATGTCGCAATGACAAGACATGGGTAAGGTATGCCCCCTCGATAATTTAATTAAAAAATTTAAAATTTTGCGAGAAAATTCTTGAAAAAATAAAAATAGGATAAAATGATGAAGAGAAAGAGATGAAAATGATATAAGGAGAAGATATGGGGAATGAAGAAAAAGAAGTGGAGGAAGGGCGACAAAAGGGAAAAATAAGGGCTTATATAGGCCTCACGGGGATCATAGAAGGGTCATTTTCACACCCACAAGTCAACAAGTAGCAAAGAGCCCAAAGCGAAGAAGCAAGATTGTGTACATTCCACATCATGAGCAGTGTGGTGAGAGGGTTTGGCTCTTTCAGCGACCACCCGAGTATGGGCCACTAGTACGTACCTCTATCCTAGCTTTGTGATTTGAGTAGAATAGCATTAAATAGGGGGTATTTAATGAGGGGAAAGGGGAGTGGGGCACAAACATCAATCGCTTGATTAATGTCTATGTCTGGGATGGTTGTCTGCATGGAAGATCCCCATCTACATAGGAAACACCACCCACAATCGACATCTGTGACAACAGGGAAGGGGAAAAGGAAGGGTAGCTTGAGGATCGCCGTCTATGATCTATAGAACAACACCCAGGCCATAGTTTTGATGTCTCTGCCTACAAGGCAAGGGGGGGGCAAGAAAAGGGAGAGAAATTCATTTGAAGGGTTTTTGAAGGATTCCCCAAGGCACAAGTGGGGGAAGTTAGAAGAAAAGGGGTTGATATGAGTGAATTAATGGGTGCATGAGGACTTGGGGCCACTACAGTCACAAGAGTTGGCCGCCCATGATGAGGTATCACAACCAGCTGACAAGAGAGCAAAGGGATGTGTTATATCATGTCAAGCTACATTGGGTATCTAGGTAGCTGAGGAATCAAGCTCATATAGCTATAATGATGGCACTCATCGAGCAACGACTTAGTGAGAAGTTCTCTTTTCACTTACCTATTGGAGAGGCATCCATTACCTTGGAGGATGTGTGGCACATCTTGTGGGTGCTAATTCATGGGGTTATTCCAAAGTACCAACTCGATGGAGGGGACTACTAACAACAACACATGTGTCATACTAATGATCTCCCTATGGACAAGACACATATGGTTATAGATCGGGCCATGGAGCAACATCAATAAATTCCTTGACTTATTTTGTATATCTATTACCCGATCATTGGTTGGATGATGCCTGATCTCAATGGTTATGGATTTTTGATTGGTTGGTCAAGATAATTATACTATACCATGGAGGATGGGGTTCAGTATACCTGGGGTTATGCCATTATTGGGAAATTGTACCATGATATTCACACGTATGTCTATCAAGGGTACAAGAACCTGGGGATTGGTGTAACTCTTCTTCACATATGGGCATTCAAGCATATAGTTGTATTTCAGCCTCTTGGAGTTAGGGAGTGGCGGTAGTGATATCCCTATGTTGACAAGTATGGAGGACTACTTCATTATACTAGAGTAGGTGCAGTGGGCTTTTGGCATAAGTGTATCAGTGAGATGATGGATTTTACATGGTGCCCTTATAGACTTTTTGTTTAGTGGAGGGATGATGGGTATTATCTTTCTTTTCTCTAGACACAATTTTGGTTGATCGGCTACACTATACATGTAATCAATCAATACCTTCCACACCAGGTGATGCGACAGTTTGTCTTACAATAGGATATCATTGCCGAGGAGCACACCTATCCTTGAATTACCTAAGAGAAAACCACATTGGGAGATGTGGTAGGTCCCTTAGAGGTGCGACTTAGCTTTACTGGGATGGAGTGTCGTGGGACCCTAGAGCAGACATGATTGATTTTATATGCACAGGGGCATATGCAGCATGGTGGGAGTTCCACTAACGAGCCTGATTGATTATACCAGGGGTATTAGTGCAATATGAGATTTCTCTATCTATTAATTAGATCATCAAAGGAGATGGAGAGGATGGGGGAGAGGGAGGAGATGGAGGCAAGGGAGGAGATGGATGAGGGAGAGGGGCCAAAGGAGTTCGGGGAGGATAGAGAGAAGGGGGAGACAAGATGCATAGGCATAAGCACCAGGAGCACCTATATAGGCAGAAGTTTAGGCAGGGGTAAAAGTATTGGTCCTAGCATTAGCACCACCAATAATGCATCCACCTATGTAGCCACCACAAGTATAGGTGTTGTAGCCACAAGCACCATAGATCTCACAAGCCACCCTAGATCAGGTTACCCTGGAGCAATATATAGAGAGGACTCGAGCCACGAGCATAGTTGATGAGGTGGGCCAAGAGAAAACTATGGTAGATAGGGAGAGGGCTCGTGCCAAAGAGCCTTCAAGCCGAGGTGGATAAAGAGTGGGCTAGAGTAGATGGGGTGCACATGGAGAGGGACACATTGCGGTTGGCCCTAGAGGCAATGGTTGCAGAGAGGGATGCATATCGCATAGAGGGATATACTATCATAGATATGTTGCAAGTATCATGAGGGGGATATATGTTGGCAAAGATGGAACATATGGACACAGAGATGGACAGATTGAGGGCACAGTTAGTATGGGTAGAGGTTGATGCCACCTGCCTCAAGGGGGAGAGAGATATGGCCCGATAGCTCCTGATACCGGCACAAATGACACAAGTGTTTGTTGATGCGATAGATTCATGCAGAGATAAAAAGAGAGCCCTACATGAGGCTCAATACTATATGGGGTTGTATCAAGATGCGGTCCCTCTAGACCAACGTGCATCATCCTTTGTAGAGAGGACACAAATTCAACAGACAATCAAAAGCATTCGGAGAGTCTGTTGGTATGAGAGCTCCACAACCGCCAGCAATAGGGCCATTGGGAGGAGGAAGGGATGTAGGTGCAGCTAAAAGGGAGAGCACTAGATAGCATTTTGACTTGTAGTATTTTGATGACCCTTCAAGGATTATATCTCCTGTTGTATTACCATTGGACACATCATTTTTTGATATATATGAGGCGACACATGATTCTGATGGAGATTTATTTATTATGTACTTATGATGGAGATTTTATTATGGACTATGGAACATTTGATGGTGGATTTATGATGATGCATGCTTATGTGATGCAAGATGGATGTACGCATGTATGATGTTGATGATGTATGCATTGCTATGATAAGATGTATGTGTTATGATTCAATGTATGAGATGTTCCTAACATATTATGAATGAAAAATGGATGAGATATATATGCATATGTATAGGATGTTTATGTGATGTGTGTGCTATCAGCTATATGAATGTGTATAATAATGTCTAACCTATTGTGTTATGTAGGGGCAGATTGTGGATGGATGCCTATATGATGTATTGATTGTTTTACAAAAATATGCATGATGAATGGTGTATGATGCAAATTTTTATGATATGGAATGGTGGTTATAATGTAAATGCAATGGTTATAATATATTGTTATGAAATATGATGGTATGCAATGATTACGACTTGATATAATAAGATGGTTATAATAATGCAATGGTAATAATGTATTATGAAATGATATGAATGATATGTAAGGAAACAAACCCTAATTCATGCAATAAAAATGAAGTCTAAAATGAGAATGCAAATGAGTTCCAAAATGATTATGAGATGCAACAAAATGAAATGATAATGTAAGTAAACATGAAATGAAATGAAGTAAATAGTTATAAAACTAAAAGTGAATCCTACAATAATAATACAAACAAATCTAAGAATAAATGTAATTGATTAGGTACATATGAAGTGATGATGCAAATGGAAGTGATTGAGTTTTTTGTGATGGGAAAATTACAACACAATTAAATATATGGGATAGAAGAAGAGAAAACCTAGTTTTGATAGTGCCGCAAATTATCTACACCATTGGCTATAGAAGTTAGGTTGTTGTGAATATCTGAGGCGTGGACTAGACTCTCATACAATAGGTTATCTTAGTGCACATAGGCTCGCAAATACCGATGACGGTGTAAGTGCGAGACTGCTAGATTGTACAAGAGAAACCATCAAACACACCTTACCATAAAAAGGATGTCCCAATATAAACCAATCCATGACATACAATGATATAGAGTGATAAAGGTAGCCCTAAAAAGGTATAGGCATGGGACATAAAATGAAAATCAAAGTGAAAAGACCAATCATGCACATGACACACACATGGCCAACTGACATCTCTTGCCAAGAGTAAGACATTGATCTGGATAAACTGTCAAACATGGGAAGGATACATCCCAATGGGAAAAGATAATTGATATGACTTAAAATGGGGGGAAAAAGGACCATATAGATGTGCAAGTTAATCCTATAGGAACATTGCTGCTTAGATTTGAGTAGCACAATATGGATGGGTGTTTGGTTGATGCGCAAATTAAGAAAAGCTTAAGTTGATGGGAAAATATAAAGATAATAGGGGAAAGCTCATTGTGATAGGAAGATCCTTATTCATAGTTTTGGAATTTAGCTCATCATCTCAATGGGAGGGAGGTGAGGTAGGATCAATGAAGGGGGCTAGCAGTGGAAGTGAGGGGAGCGAAGAGTGTCTACACAGATAGGAAAGGGGAATGATTGGTTCAATGTGGTTGAATGGAGAATTAATGGTTAAAGAAAGATGGTTGTGGTGGGATGAGTGTCTGAAGAGATAGTGGATATGACTTAGTTAACTTGATGCCTAAGAATAGGTATTCATCAAGGTACTTGCCCATGTTATTTGTGAGGAACCGGTTATTACTGAGAGGGGGGGTGAATTAGAAATAACATTAAACTTTAAAACTTTAAAAACCACTAAAAATTTCTTTCAAACAACTCATAAACAGTACCGGTAATAACTGAAATCATACTGCTAATCAAATTTATCAAACTATTCTTCTAAGTATTCATCAACATGCATGCAATAGAAATATATCAACTCAACACATGATCACCAGGATTTTCACATGGAAACTCAAATAGGAAAAACCACGGTGGGAATTGGTACCCACAATATTTTTACACTCTTTCAGAATGCACTCTGTTAGGAGTCTAGCCCAGTTATGAGCTTACAAATATGCCTGGTTAAGAGCAGACCCTATTAGGAGTCCCCTAGTTAAGGGATTTACCTCAACCCTATTAGGAGTTTTACTCTATTAGGAGTAACCTTGTGAAAGGATTTAGAACCCAAGCTAATGAGTCACCTGGTGAAGGGATTTAAACAATCAGGCATGTCAGGACCTACCCAGTTAAGGGATTTTGAGTTTGCTACAACTGTTAGGGAACAACAGATGTATGATCTGAAAATAGCACTCCCTTCTTGCTTGTACAGATCCTTTCCTGCTCCAATCTACTTCTCTCTTGTAGACACACATACTGGTTCATCCACACACTCTTCCTTTGATCACCGACATAGTAAATCATCATAGACTTACCCTAAATAGACTTTACAACTTAGTCGGTTATAAAATCCTAGATACATCAAGATTCAAATGAAATTACATCATGGATCATCACAAATCTTTACAAATCATCATACAGATCATTACAACAAATTCCAAGACAATTACAGTCATTGAATTATCACCACACATCGATCTGATACACTTTCAAACTCTTAGCTCATTCTACTAAGAACTTTGCTCATTCCCAAGAAATTTGCTCTTTGATCATGCCAAAACAACATTTAAACACTTTACGCGGATTCAACCACATCATCACCATCCTACAAACATAATGTAATACACTGTCGAACTCAAAATCATTACCAGTTATAGGATTTGAATACCGGTTCTTAAACCCTACTTAAACCCTATAGAAAATACATCAGTCAATCACAAACATGACTCCAAGTAGCCAAAACATGATGCGGTTCTGGTCATAACCTCATTACAATGTTATAAACAAATATTCCAAACCGAAACACCAAATTCCTCATCAATCTCTAGATCCAATTACTTAAGCATAACATGTTGGCAATTTGGAGGAATTGATTATGTGTTGCATTGATGGCAAGATTGGTTGTTTTTGTTGTTTACTGGTTTCCAGTTGGTTCTGATAGAGTGGTTGGATTATGATATTGACCTGGTATGCTTCGTTGTGCTTCGGTTTGTGGAATTGATTTGGATTTATCATTCATGCTATTCAGATGTGTATCATGATCAGTTGGTTCAAGATTTGATGACTCAGGAGCTATCATTTGTTCTAGTAAGCCTTTTGGTCACCGGTAAGGGTTTTACGAGCATAGCTTTATTGAAGATCTTTAGATGCACATGATAAGTGTTGTTGGTGCAGCTTCTAGATGGTTCTTAGGATGTTGTTGGTTATCTTGTTCATGTTCTAGTTCATTGGTGGTGTTGGATTTAGTTTATGGCGACCTATTTTGGGTCCGGTGCTATCTAGGTTATGGACCAGTTTATGTAACGTGTTTGAGGATGTTCCTAATGCGTTATCGACGGGATTCAATGATTGGTTTACATTGTTTTGGGCCTAAGCTGACTTGGTTGATCATTGGATTGTGGGTTTATGTTATGAACTTATTGTATTATCTTTTAGGTGGTCGAACTGATTGTTTAGGTCTCGGGTTGGTATAAATATGATGTAAGATCTCTTCGTAGATCATAGGTCAAGGTTATGGGATGCTCTATGTGCGAATAATGTTTTAATCATATGCAAAAGGTTTGGTCAATCATAGGTGATTGAATTGGTTTTATGTAAGAGGTTTAAGACCTCTGGTACTGATCTTAACTGGAATTGTACTCAAGCATAGGAGATTCTATACTTGTAGTTCAATCTTCATTCCGGATTATAGTTTGGATTTATTTTGTAGTCGGTGAGGCTCCTTTTGTGATGAGCAGTGCGCTCTAGGTTGTTGGCCTTCCTGCATGTGTAGGCCCCTCATATTGTAATCACATAATTACTATAGAAGTATTATCTGACTGTGGGTAGGCTTCCCATCGTGGTTTTTCCCTTTACCAGGTTTTCCACGTACAGATCTTGGTGTCATGTGTTATGGATGGATGGTAACTGTTTTGTGATTTATGTTTATGTTTAATTTCTATATTAGTTATTCTAGTATTTGGTTTATGCATTCTGGTATTGATTTTATGTGTTTCGGTAATAAGGATTTGAATGCTTAAAGTTCTATAATCTGGTGACAACTGATTCACCCCCCTCTCAGTTGTCCTCTAGTTATTTGATTTGTCTAACAATTGGTATCAAAGCTTGGTCCTCTTTGCAGAAACTTAATCACTTGAGGAAGATCCTATGTCATCTAGCAGTTCAAGTTCATCAAATACATCTGCAGTTGTTTTTTGGAGAGAAATTCCTAGGCTTGATGGAACAAATTATAGGGTATGGAAGATTCGGATGGAGACTCACCTAATATATCTTGGAAAGGATATTTGGGAGATCACTGAGAAAGGTGTAACATATTTTAATTTGACATCTAGAAATCCTCCTTCGGTAGGTCTGGATAAGGAGTTGAGAATGATTGTAGAGCTAGAGAAGCCCTTTTGTATGCACTTTCTGATCAGCAAATAATGAGACTAACTGACAAAACAACTGCAAAGGCTATATGGGACAAATTGGAGACTCTAAATGAAGGTGAACCTACTATTAAAATTGCTAAACTTGATGGTTACCAGGTGAGGTATGAGAGCTTGAAGATGGAAGAAGATGAAAGGATTACTGATTTTATGGAGAGAGTTAATGAGATTGTTTTGGGAATTCAATGTTGTGGTGGATCTTTGATCGAAGATGAAATAGTTTCTAAAGTAATGAGATCTTTGCCACCAGCTTATAAGATGAAGGCTAATATAATTAATGAGCTAAGAACTATGGCAAACACCTCTGTTAATATGGATACCTTGGTTGGGAAATTATCTGCTTTTGAGCTTGAGTAATCTGGACCTTCTGGAGCTGTAAAATTTGAACATGCTTTTTGTGCATCTACATCATCTACTAGCAAGAGTGATTGGAAAGCTTAATATGCAAAGGAACTAGAGGATATAAATAAAGAAGATGAAGAGTTTGAGTAACTTGAAGCCTTATTTTCTAGAAGAGTACCTGAAGCATCGACATGAAGTAAGTATGAAGGAAAATCACCTTTTAAATTCTTTGCATGTAATAAGATAGGTCATTTTGCATCTATATGTCCTGAAAGAAATTCAAGATTTGAAGAAAGAGATAGAAGATATTTTAGGCCTAACCATGATTATCAAAACAAGCATAAGTACAAGAGAAACAAAGACAAATCGTGTTACTATACGGATGAGGAAGGTGTGACTGATTCTGATGATGAACCAACACAAGATTAAACTAGTCAATCCAACAATGGAAAGGAATGGGTATTTTTGGTTATCAAGGAAGATAATTCGGTACCTTAAGAGAAGGCCCTTGCTGCTAAAATTGAAGACAATGATGAATGGGTATTTGACAGTGGATGTTCACATCATATGACTGGAGATAAAAAGGAAGTTCTTATCCATGCAAGAATTTGGTGGTGGTCTAGTTATATTTGGAGATGACAAAGCATGCATGATCAAGGAAAGAGGAATAATATCATTGCATGGTAAGAATAACACTGATAATGTTTATTATATTTAAGGTTTACAACATAATATTTTGAGTGTAGGACAGTTGGTGGATAAGGGATTTTAGTTATAGTTCAAGGATGGAAAATACAAGATTATCAACAGATCTGGATTGGATATTGCAACTGGTACATAGACTAAAGGTAATATCTTTCATTTGAACTCTGGTGAGAAGACATGTTTGATTGCACAAATTGATGAGAGTTGGATATTTCATAAGAGGTTGTGTCATGTGAATTTTGATTGCATTGTGAAAATCAGTTCTACTAAGGCAGTTAGAGATATACCTAAGATTGTAAAGCCCTATAATCCGGTATGTAAGGAATGTCAAATAGGAAAGCAAATCAGAACTTCTTTTAAGAGTATACAAGAAAAATCTAATGATGTTCTTTATCTTATTCATACTGATTTGTGTGGTCCTGCTAGAATCACAAGTTTTCAGTGTGATAGATATTTCATGCTAATCATTGATGAATATTCAAGAATGATGTGGGTTACTTTTCTAAGGGAGAATTTTGAAGCATTTGAAAAGTTTAAAATATTTAAAGCTAAAGTTGAGATAGAGACAAGATTGAAGATTAAATGCTTAAGGTCAGATCGGGTTGGAGAATTCACATTCGTTGAATTTAATAGCTATTGTGAGAAGAATGTGATGAGGAGACAGTTGTCTGCACCCCAGACACCTCAGCAGAATGGAGTTGTGGAAAGGAAGAATATAACTACCTTGGATGCAACTAGAACTATGATGATGGAAGCTAATTTGTCTCATGTCTACTAGAGAGAAGTTGTAAGCACAATAGTATACACATTCAATAGAGTTCATATCAAAGGAGATATCGATAAGACACCTTATGAGTTATGGTTTGGTCATACACCATTAGTTAAGTATTTCAGAATCTTTGGTAGTAATTGCTATATCAAAAGAGATGATTCCATTGGAAAGTTTGATCCTAGATGTGGTGAAGGAATATTTCTTGGTTATTATAATGAATGCAAAACATATAGATGTTATAACAAAAGATTGCAGAGAATTGTGGAGAGCACAAATGTCAAGGTGGATGAGAAAAAAAAAAAGTCAAATGAGAACTTATGAGAGAGAACCGGCAGTGGAAATGATCATAACTGAACTCGTAGCACCTACACCGGAACAAAATATTGAACCGGTTACTCCAACAGTATTAGAAAATTTAGCAGTAACTGAATATCGGGACAGAGGAAAATAAAACCAAAAGACTCCTAGGTATGCAAGGTTGAATCATTTAGAAGATCAATTCATTGGGGACAAAAACAAAGGAGTGATCACAAGAAGAAGGTTGGCAGCTGACGAGGTATGTTTTATTTCTCAAGTTGAACAAGAATTAGTAATTGAAGCTTGTAAAGATGAATGTTGGATGAAAGCTATGGAAGAAGAATTAGATCAGATAGAAAAGAATAACACATGGACTTTAGTTCCCCGACCTACAAATAGGAATGTTATTGGAACTAAATGGGTTTTTAGGAATAAATTGAATGAAGATGAACAAGTTGTGAGGAATAAAACTAGATTAGTTTGTAAAGGATATTCTCAGAAGGAAGGAATTGATTATGATGAAACCTTTGTACTAGTAGCTAGGATTGAAGTTGTGAGATTATTTCTTGCTTATGCTACACATAAGAACTACAAGGTTTATCAGATGGATGTTGTGTGTGCATTTCTAAATAGAGAACTTGAAGAGGAAGTTTATATTGAGCAACCTGATGGATTTTCACTTTCAAATGACAAAAAACATGGTTTGCAGGTTAAAGAAAGCTTTATATGGATTGAAACAAGCCCCTAGAGCTTGTTATGCAAGACTGGATAAATATCTTTTGAAGCTTTATTTCATTAAAGGTAATGTTGACAATAATTTATATTATAAGATCACTGATGATGACATTTTGATTATTGAAATCTTTATTGATGATATCATTTTTGGAGGTGAAGATAAGTTGTGTATGGAATTCTCTTAGGTTTGCAAATTAGACAAACTGATAAAGGTATTTTCATCTGTCAAACTAAGTATGCTAGAGAGTTGTTGAAGAAATTTGGTATGGAAAATTGTAAACGAGTTATTACTCCTATGGTTACAAGTGAGAAATTGACAAAGACTGATGCATCTGCACTGGTAAATCCTATAAGGTACAAGTCTATGACTGGAGGTTTGTTATATCTGACTCAGACTAGACCGGATATAATGAATGTAGTTTGTATTGTATCAAGATATCAGAGTGATCCTAGAGAAAATTATGTGAGTGCGATGAAAAGGATTTTTAGGTATTTATAGGGAACAACTAAATATGGTTTGTGGTATCCTAAAAATGATGACTTTACATTATATGCATATACATATGCAAATTGGGCTGGAGATGTTGATGACCAAAAGAGCACATCCGGTGGAGCTTTCTTTCTTGGAAAGAACCTTGTTTCATGGATCAGCAATAAGCAGTCATGTACCTCTTTATCTACTGCTAAAGCTGAATATGTTTCTGCTGCTACTAATTGTACACAAGTTCTATGGATGAAGCAAATATTGAAGTATATATAGGTGGATTGTAGTGAACCGGTAGTTATTCATTGTGATAACTCTGTTGCTATTATTATCTCAAAGAATCTAGTATTTCATTCTAAAATAAAGCACATATCTATCAAGTATAACTTTTTAAAGGATAAGGTGGAAGAAAATGAAGTCAGACTGGTTTATGTGAACACTAAAGAGTAGATTGCAGATATCTTCACTAAACCATTTCCTAAAGAATCATTTGAGTACTTCAGAGGCAGATTGGGGGTTTCTTCTCCTCTGGTAGAGACTTGAGTGATGCTAATTGGCATCAGTCCAGTATGCATTATCAGAGCTATTACTCATTCCGGATTGATGTGGTGGTTCTACTACTTAGGGGGAGTAGTTAGCTATAAGAATCAGAGGATTTATGATTTTTCTTTGATATTTATGTCAGATATTTGGCATTGATATCAAATGGGGAGAATTATTCTTGTGAAAAACATAAGGGAGAGATATATTCATTAGGGTCGGTTGGTTCAGAGCTTCATTGCTACATCATTTTGTGGGATTTTGTCGGTTGTCTTCCATTGGGGGAGACTTGTTTGGCATTTCTTGGCACTTGGATGTTTTTCACATCTAGTGTTGCCATCAATGCCACAGGGGGATATTGTTGACAATTTTGAGGAATAGATTGTGTTGTATTTATGTTTTGTCATTGATGGCAACACCTGTTGTTTTGCTTGTTTACCAGTTTTTGGTTGGTTCTGGTAGAGTGGTTGGATTATGATATTGATCCAGTATGCTTCAGTATGCTTTGGTTTGTGGAATTTATTTGTATCTTTCATTCATGCTATTTAGATGTGTATCATGATCAGTTGGTTCAAGATTTGATGACTCAGAAGCTATCATTTGTTCTAGTAAGCCTTTTGGTCATCGGTAAGGGTTTTACCAATAGAGCTTTGTTGAAGATCTTTTGATGCATGTGATAAGTGGTGTTGGTGTGGCTTCTAGATGGTTCTCAGGATGTTGTTGGTTATCTTGTTCATGTTCCATTTCATCGATGGTGTTGGATTTGGTTTATGGTGACCTATTTTGGGTCTGGTGCTATCTAGGTTATGGATCAGTTTATGTAACGTGTTGGAGGATGTTCCTAATGCGTTACCGGCGGGATTTAATGATTGGTTTACATTATTTTCGACCTAAGCCAACTTATTTGATCATTGGATTGTGGGTTTATGTTATGAACATATTGTATTATCTTTTAGGTGGCCGACCAAATTGTTTAGGTCCTAGGTTGGTATAAATTGATGTAATATCTCTTTGTAGATCATAGGTCAAGGTTATGGGATGATCTGTGTGCGAATAATGTTGTAATCATATGCAGAAGGTTTGGTTGATCATAGGTGATCAAATTGGGTTTATGTAAGAGGTTTAAGACCTCTGGTACTAAGCTTAACCGAAACTGTACTCAAGCATAGGAGATGCTATACTTGCAGTTCAATCTTCATTTCGGATTGTAGTCTGGATTTATTTTGTAGTCAGTGAGGCTCCTTTTGTGATGAGGAGTGCGCTCTAGGCTATTGCCCTTCCTACATGTGCATGCCCCTCATATTGTAATCACATACTGACTGCAGAAGTATTATCTGACTGTGGGTAGGCCTCCCACCGTGGTTTTTCGCTTTATCGGGTTTTCCACGTACAAATCTTGGTGTCATGTGTTATGGATGGATGGTAACTATTATGTGATTTATGTTTATGTTTAATTGCTATATCAGTTATTCCGATATTTGGTTTATGCATTCTGGTATTGAGTTTATGTGTTCCAGTAATAAGGATTTGAATGCTTAAAGTTCTGTAATCCTGTGACAACTGATTCACCCCCCCCCCCTCTCAGTTGTCCTCTAGTTATTTGAGTTATCTAACATAACACAGTTTCACATTTACTAGCTAAAGTCCTATTTGCCAGTTAATTGTCAAATCCATTCTATAGCTTTCCGGCCAATCATAGATGACTTAGATAACATGATAGAACAATGTAAGCATAGTTGCCATCAATGACAACTCAAACTGATCATCAAGTCATCTAACAATATCTCAATTATATCATCAACAATTATGCCAATATGCCAACAACCCATAGTGCCACAGAGTGGTTTTCACTAATGGACGAAAAGATTTTTATTTACTTTTTGAATTTTTCATTTTTTTTGAATTGTTTATGCTTTTTATTTTTTTTAAATTTCTTCAAGTGCAAAATGTTCATGGGCTTATCCAGGGCATCTCCTTCAAGTGTAGCCAATTGATAAGCACCAGACCCATATTTTGCAGTGATGACATAAGGTCCAAGCTAATTAGGCTCGAACTTTCCTTTCTTTTCTCGGTCTTGAATATTCCTAAGATTTTCAATAAGAATAAGGTCTCCGATGTCAAATTCATAGGTCTTGACTTTCTTGTTGTAGCTAATTTGAGGTGATTCTGATAAACCCGAAGATGATTTAAGGCCTTGAGATGTTGTTCATCTAATAATTCAAGCTCTTGTAGTCTGGCCACTCTATATTCCTTGTTAGGGAGAATGTTCTCTAGCGACACCCAAAGTGAGAGGATCTCAATATCAAAGGGGAGGATGACTTCGGAACCAAAGACTAATGAATATGGGGTAGCACCTTTTGGCATGCAGATACTTATGCAGTAGGCCCAAAGAGCAAGGTGGAGTTGCAAGTGCCAATCACAACCAAATTCATTGACTATATTCTTTAGAATTTTGATGAGTGTTGTATTTGAAGCCTTAGCTTGATCATTACCTTGAGGGTAGTACAAAGTGGAGAAGTGGCGTTGGATGGCAAATTTTTGGCATAGTTATTTGAAATCCTAATTCTTGAAGGGTCTTCCATTATTTGTAATGATTACCTTAGGGATTCCATAGTGGCAAATTAGGTAATTTACGATAAATTTAGCAATTTGTTTGCTAGTGGTAAATGTGAGCAGTATGGCTTCCACCCACTTGGTGAAGTATTATTTGGTGGTTATTATGAATTTTTGGCCATTGGATGAAGTGAGATGGATTTTTCCAATGAGATCAAGCCCCCATTGTGAGAAGGGCTAGGGTGTAATGAATGGTTGTAGATCTTGAGAGGGGGCATGAATCTTGTCACCATATTTCTAACAAGGCACACCATTCTTGACATAGTGATATGCATCTTGTTCCATTGTAGGACAGTAGTATCCTATGTGCAAAAACCTTCATGTACCTCGTGTAATGCTCATTCAACCTCCTCTATGTATAAACACCTTAGGATGGTCCAATCGAAGTGCCTTCAAAATAGAGCATCTTCAAGGATAGTGTAATGGTCAGATCAATGAATGAAAGCCTGTTGTTGGGTTTTAGTAAGGTGAGGGGGGATGGTATTATCATGAAGGTAGGCATAGGTCTCTTGATACCAGGGAGAGTTGGGACCAACAAAGACACACACCATGTTGGATTTAGGGAACATTCTTCTTAAATGTTGATTAGATGTTAATGATGATACTTTGTTGTGGTCCATTGACTTTGTAGTTCATTAAGTTGTTTAGTATTGATTTAGTTCTTATCTCTTGTTACCCTAACTGATCTTTTGAAGTTTCTTTTCCAAGTGAAAATAAGAAAATACAAAAAAAAAAGGAATTTGGTCATTTATGTTTATGTGGGTTGTATGACTTCACATATCTTCTGGAACATTCTTCTTGAATGTTGATTAGATGTTATTGATAACACTTTGTTGTGATCCATTGAATTTGTAGTTTATTAAGTTGTTTAGTATTAATTTAGTTCTTATCTCTTGTTACACTGGCCAATCTTTTGAAGTTTCTTTACCAAGTGAAAATCAAAAAATACAAAAAAAAAAGGAATTTGGTTCATTTTGTTTCAACCAGCAGGCCTCTTGACAGGTACAATCACAACAACTATTTTATGAATCATATTGCGCATCTTAATGGTGTATGAGGATAAGATAGTAGAACGATTATATGATCTTGTGATATTCATTTCATTTATGTGTAGGTTGTATGAATTTGCATATCTTCTGGAATGTTCTTCTTGAATGTTGATTAGATATAGTGCTCAAGAGAAACAGGCAGAGTGATTCCAACCTTGTTCTTAAGTGTCAATAATCCTTGCAGACCTTCCAATTGTCTAGCATACTCTGAAATAATTATTCTATTACTGCAATATCTTGGTAGGAGGAATGGGTTTCCTATGAACCCGCTAACCCAAAGGTAAGTAGATCACTAGCTTTGCAAGAACTAGCATCCCCATATATTAATCATTTGCATAGCTTCAGCGGTTAGCGTATTGATCTTGCTGATCTTGAGGAGTTGGTGGTCTTTGTTGAAATTGAGAAACTTGTTGGGAAAGATTAGTTTGAAGGGATTGATTGAGTTGTTGTTGCTTTGATATTTCTTCTAACTTCTTAGGAACTTCTTCTTCAAATGGTCTTTCTATTTCATCTTCATGCCCTTAGGCCAAGCTACATTTCAAAAGAATAAATGATGTATTTATTTATGCTATAATAATAAAACTAACATGAGATGTAGGATATAGGCTAACCTCTGAAGCTATGCAAATGATTAAGATATGGGGTGTTGGTTCTTGCAAAACCAATGATCTACTTACCTTTGGGTTAGCGGGTTCACAGGCAATCCATTCCTCCTACCAAGATATTGCAGTAATAGAATAATTATTTTGGAGTATGCTAGACAATTGGTAGGTCTGCAAACCTTATTGACACTTAATCACAAGGCTTGAATCACTCTGCATGTTTCTCTTGAGCACTATACATGTCCTCACATACAAATAGGAACTGGAAGATTTAAGTTTAAAAGAGTTTGATTATGCTCATAAGTTTTACGATCCCTATGGTAAATTGAAGTAAATAATGCCAAAATCATATGAGGGACATAAGCCCGCCTTGGAGGATTTTTGGGCCAACCTCCATGATAGTTTTGAAGTAAGAGAGAAAAGTTATTATAGGCTGACAATGCCTCAAATAAGTAATTTTGAAATTGAAACTAAAATCCCTAAGGAGTTAAGGTACGATGGTGAATTGCTTGATCCTGCATTCAAGGAGGGAATTGATCAAAGACCCCTTACTCCTATCGGATTGTCCAACCAAGAAGAATTGGATATTGAAACTATTATAGTGAAGGTTTTGGAAAGGACGAGACAATGGCTAAGTTTAAGGATCCATCCTAGTGCTACCAAGGAGAATAAAAAGGGGAAAGCAACTCATAACCCTCAGACCAAAGTCCAAAAATAATATGTAAGGAGAACGAGGTCTGATTCAAGAAAGAACACTTCCACTGATCTGGAAGAAGAAACAATGCCAATTGACAACCAGGAGCTCAAGAGATAGTTGAATGCCAAAATGAAAGATTCCCAATTTTTTAAAATTGTTGTAGAACATGGGATCACTATAGGGTTACAAGATATCTCACAGGATTCTATCACTCTTGTCGTTCCTACTATTGGTCTTGTTCCAGGTGAGGGTGTCTCTCAAGTTGAGACAACAAAAAATTAATCAATATTGGAAGACTTACAAATCCAAGGTCTCTATAGTCGGGTCTCGACGATTTTGGGTCACTCAATGGCTATTGCGATTGTACCTGTCAAGGGGCCTGCTGGTTGAAACAAAATAAACAAAATTCCTTTTTTTTTGTATTTTCTTATTTTCACTTGGTAAAGAAACTTCAAAATATCGGTCAAGGTAACAAGAGATAAGAACTAAATCAATACTAAACAACTTAATGAATTACAAAGTCAATGGATCACAACAAAGTATTATCAATAACATCTAATCAACATTCAAGAAGAATGTTCCAGTAGATATGCGAAGTCATACAACCCACACATAAATGAAAATGAATATCACAAGACCATATAATCGCTCTACTATCTTATCATCAACCATCATTAACATGTGCAATATAATTTATAAAACAGTAAAACTTCAAAGAAAAAGTTGTTGATTCAAATGAAAGAAGATACCAAACTACGAAGAATAGTAACAAAGAGAACACATATTGTAGATCAGGAAATCTACAAGATGCTTGAGTAACAAATCTTCAAGTTCAAGGAAAGAAATTGCATAAAATTAAATTATCTATCTAAATGGCCTTGAATCATCAATTTGATGGGTGTTTTGACACACTCACCAATAGTCAGGTAGAATATGAAATGTATACCACCTCTCCTAAAAAGTAATCAATCTTGGAAGACTGACTACTCCAAGGTCTCTATAGTCGGGTCTCGATGGTGTTGGGTCACTCAGTGGCTATTGCGATTGTACGTGTCAAGGGGCCTGCTGGTTGAAACAAAATAAACCAAATTCCTTTTTTTTTGTATTTTCTAATTTTTACTTGGTAAAGAAACTTCAAAAGATCGGTCAAGGTAATAGGAGATAAGAACTAAATCAATACTAAACAACTTAATGAACTACAAATTCAATGGATCACAACAAAGTATTATCAATAACATCTAATCAACATTCAAGAAGAACATCCTAAAAGATATGTGAAGTTATACAACCCACACATAAACAAAAATGAATATCACAAGATCATATAATCGCTCTAATATCTTATCCTCATACACCATTAACATGTGCAATATGATTCATAAAATAGTAAAACTTTAAAGAACAAGTTTCTTATTAAAATGAAAGAAGATACCAGACTATGAAGAAGAGTAACGAAGAGAACACATATTGTAGATCAGACAATCCACAAGTTGTTTTTGTATTAATCTTTGAAAAATGAGTAACAAATCTTCAAGTTCAAGGAAAGAAATTGCATAAAATTGAATTAACTAGCTAAATGACCTTGAATCATCAATTCATGGACCCTCAAAATGGCCCAAATTCCACAATTTATAGAGTTTTACCCTACATCCTAGGAAAGAATCATGCCTAAAGACTAGGGTTACAAAAAGGGAGGAGTTGCAGTCAACATGCAAGTCCCTAACTGTGAACTCCAGTTAACTATTACTAAATTGGTACTCCATGTCTACTTCAAAAATGATGCTCCAGTAGCTAGTATTTCGAACCATACAAAAATAATGCCCAAAAAGAAAGTATGAGAGGCAACTATAGTTGATAGCTCAGTTGTGGTGATTGTGATGGTGCTCGAGCATGCACTTGCTTTTTACAACTACTTGTTTTACTTTTTATTCTTCTTGTAGTTTTGGTAGTTGGTGAGGAGACATTCCATGAAATTAGTCGGTGGGTCAACAATATATTGAATTTAGAACTTGGATACTTTAAGTATATCTTTTGCATTTTCCAACCTACTAACCATATCATTCATTATTGGCTCTGCACCCTGACATTGAAATACCACATGCATGTACCTATCCATGGTTTCCACAGTAAATTCCACATTATTGGCTTGATGATGATTGTAATGAATTCATCATATGTTGTCATTGATGAAACACATACACACACATACCAGTGTAACTTCAAAGTTGTTTTCACTACAACTAGTATACTTGAGGTTTATATCTAACCGGTACTTGGTGACAACCGGTAGATACATGGAGATAACCAATGGTTATACATAACTCGGCATCAATAAGGAGATCTAGCGAAGATTATCATAGGAGTATCAAGGATAATGGTTTATATGTTTAACTCCGACCGGTATTGATTGTTCCAACCGGTATTTTTTATTTGTGTGATGAGTTATCACAAGTCATGATGAGTTATCTTTATCAAAAAGTTTTGGCGGTATTTTTGTGATGAGTTATGATCACTTGACCAGATTCACTGCACCTAGGTAATTGTGTTATGATTTCTTGAGGCCGACATGAAATCTAAATGTCTATTTATTGACATCACAATTAATTATTTTGTATGAGAGAAAGTGATATTTTATGTGCGAAGGCAGAAGTGTTAAGTCACAGAGTATGTTGAAAAAGAGGAGTTAAGTGCACAGAAGAGGATCTATACAAGCAATTTGTGCTACTACTAGATCACATCAATTGTTGTTTTCTAACCATTGCAACAGTCAAATCCCCTAACTGGGTAAGCTCTAACAAGATTCATTGTTCAAATCCTCTAACCAGGTGATCCATTAGTTTGGATTCAAAATTCCTCCACCAAGGTTACTCCTTACAGGGTACTACCTTTTACATGGTATAACTTTTAACCAAGCTTTGGAATCTTTAATAGGATTTTCTCCTAGCAGAGCATTTTTGTAGACCCTAACCGACCAGTTATCTATTACTACAGATAGTTAACTTGTGAGTCCCATCTCGCTGTGGTTTTTACCTATTTGGGTTTTCCACGTATAAAAACTTGTTTTATGGTGGATGTTTTACTTATTGTGGATGTCATTATATCATTTTTTATTAGATGCATATTGTTTAACAAACTTGTTAAGTTTATCTACCGGTTAGTGTTTATAGTAGAATTATTTTTTGTGTCACTGAGTCACCCCCCTCTCTTAATGCTTTACAAGTCCATCAATTGGTATCAAAGCCTAACTTCCTTAAAGCCTAATTTCTTGGAAGGAAACCCTAAAGCTACCATGGGGGATATGAGCTACTTTGAGATGGATAGAGAGCTTGAGGCTAGTAGGAATGAGCTTGAAACCCTAAGGGTCAAACTGAAAGCTTCTTAAGTCAAAAGGAGAGAGCTAACTGAACAACTATTAGAAATATCTAATAATAGTTCTTCAGATGAGGCCAATATTGATGCTTTAGCTGAGGAAGTTGAAAAACTAAACAATGAAAAGCTAAATCTGAGGAGAGAGCTAGAAGGTCTTACTATCTGCACGAGTCAGGAACTGGAAGCCAGAAGAGCTGCTGAAGATCTTACCAAGGAAAGAGATCTTGAGATTGACAAGATCAAGCGAGAGAATTCTACCTTGCATGAGCATTTGAATGCAGAAAGAGAAGAAAAAGAGAACCTACAGCTAGATCTTGAATTAGCATCATCTCTAAGAGAGAACCTGTCAAAACATAATGAAGATCTCACCAAACAGCTTACTGAAGCAAATGGGAAATTGGAGAATTTCAATAGAAGTTCTATCTTTCTGGAAGAACAAATTCAATCACAAAGGATGAATGGTGATACCTCTGGACTTGGTTTTCACACATCTGAAAAAGGTGAATCCTCCGATACCAAGAGCAACACTTTTAAGAACAAATCTGCTCCTAAGGTCAAAAAGCCTATCGGTAAGAAGGTCTTTAAACCTATTTTTTTTGTTTGCCATAAACCTAGTCACACTATAAATGTTTGTAGAAACAAACCTAATGGAAATACAAGCTACAATACTAATTCTAGGTATGTGTCCAAGAAATTTGAAGGTCATTGCTTCACATCTAGAATGTATGGACATAGATCAGTTGAGTGTAGATATGGAGAAAATAATCCTGTACCGCATATGCATCCAAGACCAAATGGCAACTGGATGAGAAATTTTGACAACCGGGTCAACATGAACTAGAAAAGACCCTACGGAAACTAGTTTAGTCAATTTGAGATGGAAAAGGTAACAAATGTCATTTGCACCATCGGTAAAAACTTTGGTCGTGTGGCTATGAATTGCAGAAGAAGAACTGGTAGAGGTAATGCAGGACCTTGGAAATCATCTGGTATGGCCTGCTATCATTGTCACAAATCGGGATACTTGGTAAAATTTTGTAGATCCAGAAAGAGCAAACTGGTCAACCCTTCTAAGGATCAGAATGGAAAGCAAAAAGTTAATGTTGAAGAAACCAGAGAAGAAATGAATCGGATATGGAAGAAGAAAAGTGATGACTCACCTGGAGAGGCAACTATTCACCAAGTGAAGAGAATCATGCATTGATGAATTAAGCCTTTTCAATATGGCTAAGGGGAGCATAATGGTAAATCCACCTCCGAACCCCTTTAAATGAATGAGTGGTAAGAGAATTTGAATGCATGAAATTTTGATAACTTTTTGTCAATCGGTTATCAACCAATTTTACATCTATGTATCATTAAGCAGTGTAATTAGGGTTTGTAACCCTAACAGGCCAGCATTTAATGCAGTAGGTAAAAAGGATAAAAGTGAATTTTTACTTTTTTATTTTTACCCTAACACATACAAGAAATAAATTTTGAGCGCTTGCAGAGCTGAGAAAGGATTGTTGGTTGATATTTGTCGAAGCTGCATTGTGATTTGTGTAATCAAGCTGACTTGAAGGTTGAAGAAGACTGAACCAGTGTGCACTTGGGCATTCAACTAGTAAATGAGGCAGCGTGAGTGAAATAAGGTATTTCTTTGAAAAATCTTGCTTCAAATCTAGTTTATCTGGAATGGCATCATCTTCTAAACTAGTAGAGAGATTAATAATTACATCTAAACCTATGGAAGTTGTTGAAGTGAAACAAATTGTGTCGTATAATGCATTATCACAAGTTCCTAGTGGTGTTATAGTGAAAGGAGATTTATCCAGCTACATTGATTGCAAGATTGAGGATCTAGGATCATTGTCAATATACACTCAGTTAAAATCCCTTTGCGATGAAAATGGGAAGATTTAATAAGAATATATTAAGGTTTATGAAAAAGGTTTTCATAACGCAGCTTACCTTCTTGAATATTTTGAAGAACACATCTGAATTATTTTGAGTCGAGTTCATGGGGAGAACATGTATTTGGAAAGGACTCATACTATAACCAAGGAAGCCATTAAAGCTGTAACTGGTTTTTACTCAACCGGTGAAGTACATGTACTGAGGCATATTTCAAAAGAGACAGTATACACTCTAACCAAATCAACATATGATAAGCATACTTTTTCTATCAATAACATCAAGAACCCAACGATAAATTTGGAAGCTATGGTTATAGGCTACTGGGTATTTTATTCTAGCAGATTAAATAGTGTTCCATTTGCAGTGGTGCATACTGCTTACAAGATGATAGCTGGAAATGCTAATTATGACATATGTGAGGCTATAAGGAGCCAATTAATGTTAAATCTTCAGTCCATCAAGAAGGACAACATTCTAAAGTTTAAATTTGGACAGTTATTGATTGGTCTATTCTTTTATTTCCATAATTTTCTACTGGGAATAGGTGATCTTGAGTGGTGTAAGGATCTACCGGTATCTGCCCAGATTAAGAACAGTATCAAGGCTGTGAAGAACACCTTTTCTATTGCAATAAACAAATACTTCAGTGATTAAGATTACCCAAGTATATGGTAAAACACTTTGCGAAGGACATTGTTTTTACAGTTACCACTCATTTTTGTTTGATGGAGGCAATTGACCCTAGAGAAGAAGAAATGGAAGATATGAGTTATGAGGTTAACTATTACTTATTGGTTATGCTAATAACCTGTTAGCATCTCCAAAGGATAAAAAGAAGGCAAAATTGGATATTGTTGAAGTTCAGACTGCACAAGTCGGAACCGGTATTGTTCCTACCATGAGTGGTAAAGGTTAAAAAAAGAAGGTTGAGCAAGCACCTCCAGTGATGAAAAATACAAGAGTGACATGAAGTGTCCAAACCAAAAAGGAACCGGCACCTAAAGTTTATGCTAAGGAGAATGCATCAAAGAAAAGAGGTCAGAAACTAATTCTCCAAGAATAATATGAGGGTACTGACACTGAGGAAGAACCCAAGAAGATGAAAGCAACCGACAGAGTAGCTAAGCAAGTGAAGGAAGTGTTGAAGGCAACTGTACCTTTTGATATCTCTACTTACAAGCTTGAGACCAACTTTGAAAGAATAGTGAAGACATTAGGAAGAAACAAATTTGATAATGTCAAAGAACATTTTGATTCTTTCACTGAAGATGAAAAGGAGCAAATCATTCAATGGGAAATTAATTATTTGTGCCATTACAATATATCACCACACGATCTTGAAAAGAATATTTCAAATTCCTTGTGTTGGCATTTTTGTTGTTTATGTTGTGATTGTCATTGATGGACACACACTTGTATTGAGATCCCCTTTATATGTATGAGCTTGTGCTCAACCGGTATTTGTTCCAACCCGTATGTTGTATACTAGTCTTTAGACTAGTGGTGATTTTGCAGAATGTGTTTCCCGGTCTAAAACGACATGTCAACCCCAAGCGGTTCGTAGATCACAAGCGGTACGAGGGAGCAAAGCAGCACAACACATTCTTACCAATCTTCATTTTTGTCAAACTGGCAACCGGTATTTTGTATGAACCGTTAATACTCTGTGATGAGTTACCAACCGGCATTTTGTGATGAGTTACCAATCCATCGATTGTTTGACGGTGCTTTTTGTGTCGTGTTACTGAGTATGTCTAGAATCATTGAACCTAGGAAATTGTAATGTAATCCTATTGGACCGACATGAAATCAAATTCCTTTAAAAGGACATCATGTCTAGGATTTTAAGTTGTTGCTGAAAGGGTTAATGTCATGCTAGGGTTTAAGGTGGAAGTTGAGAATGATCTTATCTGAGAAGATCAAGTTGTAACTCTGTGAGAGAGAGAGAAGACTGAAGTAATGCTGGAATGCATTAGTTGTGAGCAATACTAGATCTAACCAAGCAGTTTGTGCTATTAGATAGATCAAACACTTGTTGATTACTCACATCTTTGACAAGTCTATAGCCCTTAACTGGGTAGGCCTCAAAGCCTTTGTAAAATCCTCTAACAAGGTGGTTCACACATGTGAATCTAAAATCCTCTAACAAGGTAGTCTTTAATCATACTGTAGACACCCAAAATTGTCATGTCTAATTAAATAAATATTTTATTTATTTAATTATCTAAGCCTAATTCTTCTATTAATTAAATAAATCTTTATTTATTTAATTAATTCATTTATCCTCTTCTAGCCTTATTTCTCATTTAAATAAATACATTTATTTATTTAAATTATCCCTTTCCTATATTAAATAAATATTTTATTTATTTAATGGCCCTACTTCTTCTATTAATTAAATAAATCTTTATTTATTTAATTAATTCATTATCTTTTTCTACACATGACACATGTCATTCATCTCTTATTTTCTACACTACCTACCCCTTTCATTATTTTGGTATTTCTTATACCTACCCTCTAATCCTAGCCGACCTCCTTTTTACACCTCTCAATCTCAACCCTCCATTTTCTATTGTGTCTTCTATTTAAGGAGATGCTTTCTTCATTACCAAACCCTAACTACTGGATCAATTGACTACACTACAATTCTACTTGCAACCACATTCCGTTCTTTGTTGAGCTCTTGTGCATACAAAAATCTGAGAGCAAGCATATCAAACAAGATCAATGGAGATAGGAGGAATGGAGATCAAAACCCTAGTGGACATGTGATGGTATAATCTTTGTGATTTTTGAGTTATTTTGCATTGTCTTAGGTTATCTTCATATGTTATGGTGGATCTTTGTTCATTGTTAGGCTAGGGTTTAGTGGTTGAATCCATTTTAGTCTTTCAATATTGTTGTTTATTGCTATCCATTTTCACCATATACATTTTGGCACGCCCGGTGGGACTCTTGTCCCTTTGCATTTAACATTTTTGTTGCAGATTTTGCATTTTTGAAGTTGCAGATCGGACGATTTCGAAGACATTTTAGGTTTTTTCCACGTCTGCGAGTGTTCGGATCGCGTTTTTGTATTTCAGAGGCGTCTGTGATATCTTTTATCGCGTCTGTGTTTCTGTCATTTTTATTTTTTGCAGGTTTCCGAAAGTCGCGTCTGTGATCCCTAATCGCGTCTATGCACCATTTGATCGTGTCTGCAGAATAAAGAGGCGTCTGTGTTCTGAAATCACGTCTACGAATCACAGAACCGCGTCTGTGTCGGACAGATGCGTCTGTGTCTGGTATAACAGTGTCTGTGCATTCTATTTTGCAAATTTTTTTAAGTTTTTCGATTCGGGTTTTCGGATTTTGTACTTAGGGTTTCAGATCTGGTTTATTTTTGGCTAACCTTTGCAGATCTAGCTAACCTGGTTTGTGCAGCTTGCTTTGGAGGCAAATACGTTTTTGTTGAAGGCCCCTTTTCACAAAGTCTTTTTGGGTTTTCTTAAAATTTACCTAACTTGTGTGCTTGCAGGAAGGGGTTATCACTTGAAACAACCCAAACTACTAACAATTTTGTTGCAGGGCCTTAGCTAGGGTTTTGTAATTTTATTTGTGTGCCTTGTCTTCATAGCTTAGCAAACACTTCAATTGGTGCACTAAAATTGAACCATTGTCTTTTGTGTCTTGAGCAATAGGCTCTTTTTGTTTATTCTTTAGAGGGCCTGTCTTCCCGTGTGGTCATTAGGACTACTAGTGAGAAGAGAACGACCCAAGTGGTAGCAAAAGAAAAGCCATCTTCTTCCAAGCCACTATAATCAAATGTATTCATGGTGAAAACTATGAATAACGTGTGCTGATTAGTTCATACCGACACTATGTCTCCCCATAAACCCGTTTGATCAAATTTATTTGATCATTTGTAGGGCGTAACCCCTACCGGCTGGGAGCCTTCTGTATTTACAGAGCTGAAAGTGCCGCATGTATGGCCACACGAGCGGATGCCCTTACTAGCACCTCATTGTTTTAGATGCCCAAATCCTTCTAGTTGTTGAGGCAGGAGGTCGGACCTCTGGTAGCGGCCCACACACATACGGTTCTTAGTAGAGATACAAAGTTCGCCATGGGGAGTTTTCATGGGGACTGATGCTTGGCTGACCCGAGAAGTGAGTGCCGAGGGTGGAGCCAGTGAGGTCAAGCATCTAAGTATCCGCTCTGAATAGCGTAGCCTCGGGGGTAAAACCCCATGTGGGATCAACAATTATTGTCCTGGCCAGCCATAAGAATTGTGCTTGACTTATGATAAACATTCAAACAATCAAGACAAAACAACAAAACATTGTGTCTTTTGTGTCTTCAAGTGTATGCAAAAACTTTTTACATCAAACAACACACTTTTTGGAGTCTAAACAGTCTGCAAACATTGGGTCATCAACACTGTGTCCTCTTGTCACGAAAAACAGTCGAAAAATCAGATTTGGTCACAGCAAAACAAATTCACAGATAGGAAAGATTGCACTAAGGTTACAGAAACGCGTCTGTGTCTGTTAAAACCGCGTCTGTGTCTGATAAACGCGTCTATGAAGTACAGAATAGCGTCTGTATTTTTATCAGCGTCTGTGTCGAACAGAGACACGTCTGTGTCTGGAAATCGCGTCTGTGAAGTATACAGAAGCGTCTGTGTCCAAAATTGCAAAAAACTGTTACAGTCCCAGCAAACATCAACAGGAAATCTCAGAATCACGTTTGTGTCAAACAGAATAGCGTCTGTGTCTTCAAACCGCGTCTGTGAAGTATACAGAGGCGTCTGTGTCAGGATTTGAAAAAAGTTTAACAGTCAAGCAAACAAAGAAATCAGTTTCAGCATACTTGAGCTTCCTAGGTTGTCTCTTCAGGTTTCATCTAGCATTCAGCCTGTTCTAAGGTCTTACACAGTCCATCATTGCTTCATACCTCATTTTACATTCATACTTGTCTAAACTTGAGTCAAAAGGTCACTTGCTTGTCCTCACTATACTTTGTCAACACACTACATACTACAACACTTTGTTAAGTGGTCCCTCATCAAGGTTTCTTACCTTTGGGTCTCATTTGGTCTTACTTAGAGTCAAGGTCAGCTTACCTCATCAAGAGAAACTATCCTCTCTTTGGAAGTCACACCTACTCTACTACGTACATACTTGGTCTTACACTTTGGACATTGCAAGTAAACTTCAGATTCATTTACACTCCATACAACTCTTGGTCTTACATACTCTTGTCATTTTCGTCTAAGACTCTCACATATTGCTAAACACCTAGTTCATGGTTGAAACCCGTCTTCAAAAATCTAGGAGAAAAGCTAAAGAAGCTCAAGGGTCCGTAAACATGAGTTCTTATGAGTATGACAATGATGTCTTCTACAATCCTGAGCACACTACATTACCAGACATGAATGTTTATAGACACAATCCAAATATGGAAAGCGCAAACGCTATACACAACGCTACACACAATGACAATGTTGACAATTCTTCAATACTATCAGCAGACATACAAGAATCTATAATGGATCCTCAATTCAATAGATTGGTTGAAGAGATAATGAGGAGAGATCGTCAATACTTTCTAAACATGATGGCACAAAGTGGAGCTAAAATACCACATGATTTTGACTTATCTCAACTTATGGAAAGTAGACCTTCACAACAAACTCAACCAAATAGTGGAGGACCCAATAATATGATGCCGGAGTCACCATCAGTTTTGCTTTAGAAACCAGCAATCCCACATACACAAGCTCAAATGCATGATACTTACACTCAAAGACCATCATGGAGGCCTTATGTTCAAACACATGCTCAAGATATGGGTCAACCAAGACAAATGGATACTCAAGGACTTCCTCAAAATTTTGACACAAGAAGACCTCATGCCAAAATTGGGGGCAACATAATGGAAAATGAAAGGCCCATTGAATATGGTTTATATACACAAAACAGATATGGGGTCCCTCAACAAGAAATTATGCCAAGTGCTCCATACATGTCACAACAATATAGACCTCCATATGGACATGTCTACGATCAGTATCATCCATATATGCAACAAGCTCCTCCTCAAATGGGTGTTTCAAACATGGGATATGCTACAAGAAATCCATCTCCTCCCAAAAATAATTTGGAGCAACAAATTAGAGATCTACAAAAGAAAGTGGAAGACATGGGCACATCAAAACCCACATATACTATGAGAGATATATGCCCTTATCCCTTTGATAAGAGCATTCCAATGCCTCCGTTTCCTCCGCACTTTGTAACACCAAAATTCGACAAATATAGAGGGAGAGGAGACCCCAAGGCACACATAAGACAATTCTTCACAGCTTGCATTGAGGTAGCGGCAGAAGAAACATACTTAATGAGGTTGTTCCCACAGAGCTTAGGAGATCAAGCGATGGAATGGTTTTCTCAATTACCTCCTGGTATTAAGTCATGGGGCGACTTGGCAGAGGCATTCATTCAACATTTCTCTTACAACATTGAAACAGATGTCTCAGTTACTACCTTGTGCAATACGAAACAAAAAGAAGGAGAATCTTTTGCGTCATTTTTACAAAGATGGAGAAACTTAGCTAGCAGATGCTCTTGTGAAATCCCGCAAAAACAAATGGTGGAAATGTTCACACAAAATGTTAACAAGGCTATTGGTTATGATCTCAGAAAAGCTTGTTTGTCTACATTTAAGGATGTCATTGAAAAGGGCCTAGCAACAGAAAAGGTCTTGATTGAACAAGTAGTTATCAAACTATTCAAAGAAAACAAAGAGGACTTTAAGGGAAAGGACAAACCAAAGTTTTGGAACAAGAACAAGAACACAGTTAATGATGGTGTTGTTGATGCCAACACAGTGAGACCAAAGTTCATCTTTTCTGGATCAAATTCTACCAACAATCAAGTGAAAAATCAAACGGCTGCTAAACCACGAAGGAAGTACACTCCATTGGGAGAACCACTTGAATCAGTATTCAAAAAGCTTGTAGCAAACAAAGTGATCACGGTCCCAGATTTTCCTCCATATGAACCAAAGGTAAAACCGAATTGGTGGAATGATGATGAATATTGTGAATTTCATAAGAGCAAGGGTCACAAGACAAGTAATTGCCATCGATTGAAAAACATTGTACAAGATCTCATTGACAAAGGAGATATTGAGATTGAGGGACATTCATCTAACCAAGAGCATGAGGTGTTTAAGGAACCATTCCCGAAACATGACAAGGGAAAAGGCAAAGTCACAGATGATCAAGCCAATTACACCAGAACATCTTACAATTATGATTCCACTATTAATCACATCTCAATGGACAATCATATTTCTACCATTACTATCAAAAATAAAAATCCTGAGAATCCTCCTTAGCGACCTAAAATTGTCCTAAAAGGTGTGGGATCTTCGTCCGCATCTACCTCTGAATGTCATGTTACAACCCGTCGAGGTAAGATCACATTGCCAGGTACCTCTACTAAGAATACCAATCTTTCGTCAACTAGGCCTGAGTACGATCTTGTAGAGCAATTAGGGAAAACACCCACACTCATCTCTATTCTTGAGCTCTTACGTATATCTCCTGCACATAAAGCTGTCCTTGACAAAACCTTGAGAGATACTGCTGTCCCTACTGATCTGAACGTGGATCAGTTTCAAGCCATGGTGGGATACCTATCCGTTCCACACTCCCTCACATTCACAGAAGCCGATGACGCCTCCATAAGTCAGCCTCATAATGCACCTCTACATATTGAAGCCTTCATACATAAACACCGAATAAAACGAGTCCTGATAGATGGAGGAGCAGGTCTTAATATTTGTACATTGAGCACCATCAGACAATTGGGATATTCTGACAAAGCTGTGAATGCTACAAACCAAATCACTATTAAGGCTTATGATGATGAAGAGCGTTCGTCCAAGGGCACAGTCATCTTACCACTAAGAATAGGGCCAGTCACAAAGGACGTGATTTGTCAAGTCCTGGATCTAGACCTCACATATAACATATTGCTAGGACGTCCGTGGATTCATGAAATGAGAGTAGTCCCATCAACGTACCATCAGTGCATAAAATTTCCTCATAATGGAGTCGAGGTAACGGTCAATGGCGATCCAAATCCATTCATATATTGCAATAACTTGAGATCACATACTGAGATTATCATTCCCAGCAATCGTGAGGCTACTCCTTCTTCAGCATATATTGATCCTGAGTCATTAAAGCCCTCGACATCCAAACAAGGTGAACTTAGAGCCAAGTTTCAAGACAAAGGCATGGGAGAATACACTCTGAATCAAACAATGTTCTTACGACAAGTCATGAACTCCCCCAAGGAATATGGGAGACCACATCCTAATAAGCAAATCTCCATCATGTTCCTCAAATGGGATCCTACCGTCTTTCAAAAATGGGGCGAACTAGAGGAAGAAAGTTTATATAAAATGCTATATAAGGACGCTGAAGATGATACACATGATCAAATTATAATACCCTGTGAAAACTATGGTAAAGGTTTCAAAATTTTGCAGAGATTCGGGTATGATGGAAAAAGTCCTCTCGGACTACGCAAAGAAGGTGTCATGGAGCCTCTACAACCTGAGCTAACTACAAGAAGGGAACGCTCTAAGGGGCTTGGTTTTCTAAATCCCAAGATTCAAAACAAGAGAACAAAACAAATATGGCGAGTCAAAGTGGCTAAAGTTCAACAAGAGGATAATTATTCCACAGACTCCAATGAGTGGGAATGGGGTTCAGACAAATCCTCCAGCGACTATGAACTTAATGAGACATTTAGAGAGCCAGATGAACCTACAGAGGAGGAGGAGTTTTACAAGAAATTCAGAGTTGGTCCAGAACCGACCCATAAGGATCCCGCACAAGCTTCGTTTCAGGGCCCTAGGTCAGGATCACATAGGATGAGGACACCTGTCCCTGAGGGTGCTACTAGTAATGATAATTTAGACTCACTCACGATCGACACTGATGAGGAGAGTGCCATTGACGACCTCGATGACTACCTTGACATACCTGAATATAACCACATCTTCACTATTAGCCTTGCGGACTCTAAAAACACTAAAGACCTTCCCCTCGTTCACCCCCAACTCATTGACTGGGATCAGGATGGACCACCACAGTTTGATACATTTCAAAATGACGAAGCTATTGTTGATTATCTTGGCATTCGCGATGATCTTCCTCTTGGAGACCATAAAGCAGGATACGCCATAGAGCTAAATAACATGGCATACTTTGGTGAGGGTGTCGGGCCTTCTAGTCGCAAAAATGTGAAAATAAAGACAAAACAAGGGTCTTATGGCGAAAACCACATTGTGGCGCTCTCTGACTCTAAAAAAGTAAAAAGAAAGGACGTATCTGAGGGTGAAAACCTCTCTGAGGTGCCCGAAGATGGAAGGCTTGACATTCTCCCAGCATCATACGAGGAAAAATCATCCATGTTGGTAGAGGAGACTATAAAGACAAACATTGGTACAGCAGAGGTTCCACACAACATATTTTTGGTTCAATCATTGACAGAGGCCGAGAAAGCAAGGTTCATAAGCTTCTTTAAGGAACGACAAGTCAACTTCGCATGGTCTTATGCTGATATGCCTGGACTAGACCCCGACTTAGTAATGCATCATTTAACAGTCAAACCGGAGGCAAAACCAGTAAAATAGAAATTGAGGAAAATGCATCCACAGGTGGCATTACTAGTCAAGGCAGAGCTGGAGAAATTACTAGATGTCAGATTCATACGCCCAATTGATTATCCCGAATGGATTTCCAACTTAGTACCTGTTAGCAAACCAGATCGCAGCATCCGAATATGTACAGACTTCAGGGATATCAACAAGGCTTGTCTGAAGGACGATTTCCCATTACCAAACATCGATTTAATTGTTGATCTCACAGCAGGCCATGAGATGTTATCTTTAATGGATGGATTCTCTGGATATAATCAGATCAGGATTGCACCTGAAGATCAACATAAAACATCATTCACTTGTCCATGGGGAACCTTCTGCTGGAATGTCATGCCCTTTGGGCTGAAAAATGCAGGTGCCACGTATCAACGAGCCATGACTACTATCTTCCATGATCTCATGCATGTAAAGGTAGAAGATTATGTCGACGACCTTTTGGTTAAATCAATAGACAGAAATACACACTTGG